>NW_004444237.1:1298148-1324667 GCF_000243295.1 Trichechus manatus latirostris
GAGAGCTCAGGCACTGTTTGGTGGGAACAGAAAGAGTGGGATGTGGAGCATCTGGATGAGAGCAGAAATTCAGTAGGTGGCATTCAAGGCTCAGTCTTCAAATATCCCGTCTAGTCATGGGTCAGGAAGTCAGCACCAGGGAGCCAAAATGCGATAATAAGTGGCCCAAGGGCTGGGTAGACTATGGCAATGGGACATTTAGACAGATGAGATCAGAAGCCAAGGGGACCAGCAGCATGTGAAATCTGTCAGGAATCAC
Source organism: Trichechus manatus latirostris (assembly GCF_000243295.1). Taxonomy (NCBI): domain Eukaryota; kingdom Metazoa; phylum Chordata; class Mammalia; order Sirenia; family Trichechidae; genus Trichechus; species Trichechus manatus. The sequence goes on from NW_004444237.1 coordinate 1,298,408, forward strand.
GGGTAGGGCACAAGGCCCTCCCTCTGTAGGACTTGTTTCTGAAATAACCGGATGCCATTGAGTTGATTCTGACTCATGGTGACTCCATGTGTGTGACAGGAGAACTATGCTCAACAGGGTTTTCTTCTTTTTCTTTAAATTTGATTTTGTTGTTGTTGTTGAGAATATACACAGGAAAACATACAACAGTTCAACCATTTCTACATGTACAATGTAGTAACATCGACTACATTTTTTGAGTCTTGTAACCATTCTCACCCTCCTTTTCTAAGTTGTTTCAATAGGGTTTTTAATGCCTGATTTTTTGAGAAGTGGATCACCAGGTTTTTCTTTCTCTGTGTGGACTTGAACCACACCAGTCTTTCTGTTAGTAGCCCAACTCTTACTGTTTCCGCCACCCAGGGACGCCTGTCTCTGAAATAAGTAAGTGGAAAATGAATTTAGATTAGGGACCAAAAGCAGTAGTTGAATACCGTTAGAGTAGACACAAAGGAAGAGAATATGTTACGGATTGAATTGTGTCCCCCCAAAAAATACATTGAAGTCCTAACCCCTGCATCTGTGAATGTGACCCTGTTTGGAAATGGGGTCTTTGAAGACGTTATCAGTTAAAATTAGGTCATACTGGAGTAAGGTGGGTCCTAAACTTAATCCCTTCTGAGTAGTGTCTTATACAAAGAGCAAAATAGACAGAGACACAAACAGGGGGAAGAGACTGTATGAGGAACCACCTACAAGCCAAGGAATACCAAGGAGTGCCTGGGGCTACTGATAAGGAGGGACCCTCCCCTACAGCTGATGCCCTGATTTGGACTTCTAGACTCTAAAACTGTGAAACAATAGATTTCTGTTCTTCTGAGCCACCCACTTGTGGTATTTGTGCTATGGCAGCACTAGATAGCTAAGACAGAGGATTTGGGCTCAGGAAGGATCACAGAGGGCGCTCTAACATTGTCGTGTGTGCATGACTTGGGGGAAGGGTTTGAAGAAGAGCAAATGGTAGCGCCAGAGTTCAGCCATGGTCTGGAAGAGCAGATCCAAAGTTAATTTGATGAGAAGGGAAACATGGCACCAAGCCCTCTGTCATGGATTGAATTGTGCTCCCCAAAATATCTGTCAACTTGGCTAGGCCATGATTCCCAGTATTGTGTGATTGTCCACCATTTTGTCATCTGATGTGATTTTCCTTTGTGTTGTAAATCCTACCTCTATGATGTTAATGAGGCTGGATTAGCAGCAGTTGCATTAATGAGGCAGGACTCAAACTACAAGATTACATTGTGTCTTAAATCATTTTCTTTTGAGATATAAGAGAGAAGATAGCAGAGAGACATCAGGACCTCATACCACCGAGAAACAAGAGCCAGAAGAACAGCGTTTCCTTTGGACCTGGGGTCCCTGCGCCAAGAAGCTCCTTGACCAGTGAAGATTGATGACAAGGATCTTCCCCTAGAGCCAACAGAGAGAGAAAGCCTTCCCCTGGAGCTGATGCCCTGAATTTGGACTTGAAGCCTACTAGACAGTGAGAGAATAAACTTCTGTTTGTTGAAGCCACCCACTTGTGGTATTTCTGTTATAGCAGCACTAGATGACTAAGACACCCTCCAATTTCAGAAGTGTGTGTGTGTGTGTGTGTGTGTATGTGTGTGTGTAGGTGTAGGTGTAGGTGTGGCAATTGGCTGAGTCTGTTTAAGGGACTTTTGCTTAAAAAATGTATTAGTCTGGGTGTTGGTATACAGAGACATAGAACTGGCAGATGAATGGTTACCCTTGTGTCCTTTTACTTTTGGTATACAACCTTTCTGTCTGGGCTGGAGATTGTAGTGGCTAGTGAAGTTGATACCCAGGGTAGGAGCTATCTACTAACATTAACCTAGGCTGTCGCTTAAGAATTTGGCAAATAGGAGGGTTCGAATGACAATATACACATGACAGTTACAACTCCGTGGATATTTATATTTACATATGCCATGTTTTGTTATGTAAATATATGTTAACTCATTATTGCAACCAGTGCTTTCTACCATGCCTGATCCCAGGACCACAATCGTGAAAAGGGGTCATCAGTGTTTGGTTCTTGCCTGAGAAGACCTCAGGGATATTTGTGTCTGTTGGAATTCTGGCAGGAAATATGTGTAGAACATTCAAACGGGAAACTGTGGGACAGAATGAAGGGAACTAGTAAGAGATGGTGAAACATACGGGGACTTGCCACAGAGGGAAGCCATTACTACCCCCACCTTAAAGGGGCAAGGAGAGAGAGCTGCATTACTGGAATCTCATGAGGTCAGTAGCCAGGAGAGGGGCTGCCTGACAGGAGCTGTGGCCAGAGGAAGGCTGCCTTCAACACTGTGATGTGAAGGGAAGAGTGACACATAAATATCCCAGCTCTATCTTTTTCCATCTTCCAAGATCCTACTTGTGCCTCTCATTGGCCAAACCCAACCAGGAACCAGAGAACAGGGGTCTGTGTGATGTGCACCACTGAGGTCAGCCTCCCAGGGCACAGAGCAGGGCAGAGAAGGGTGAATCATGGGTCTGGAGGGACAAATGGAGAGCCATGGGCACTCCTACTGGTTTTACTTGGGGAAAGGTGGGCTAGATGCAGGTAAACCTATCTAGTGCATTTATGACCTAACCAACTGTCTTAGGCTGGGTTCTCTAGAGAAGTAATACCAATAAAGTGTATATATATATATATATATATATATATAGAATACATACATAGAATATATATATAGAACATATATATAGAGAGTGAAAGGGCGAGAGAGAGATTTATATCAAGGAAATGGCTCACGCAGCTGTAGAGGCTGTAATGTCTCAAGTCCGTGGGTTAGGAAAGAGGTTTCTCCTAATTCACATAGCCTCAGGGGCTGGCGAACCCAGGATCGGCAGGCCGGAGAGTAAGGCTGTTGCTCACAGGTTGTGAAGATCGACGAATCCCAAGATCAGCAGGCAAGCCCGCAGATAAACTGCTAGCTTAAGTCTCAAGAACTGAAGGTTAGAGAACAGGAGCCAGCTGCAGGATCCAGAACAAGCAAAAGCCCCCGAGCCCCACCTGAACGTCTGCCCACACTCAATGCAGGCCACACCCCCAAGGAAACTCCTCTTCAACTGATTGGCTACTCAGAGCAGATCCCATCATGGGGGTGATCGAGTATCAAATCTCAACCGGGAAGTGATCACAACATTATATGACTGCCAAAACACTGAGAATCGTGGCCCAACCAAGTTGACACACAACCTTAATCATGACATTAACCAAATTAAAGTTGTTGTTGATGGTGAAATTATACTCAGAAGGTCAGAAGGTAGACAGGCATGCCTGGTTATTTTATACTAAATAAACCTAAACAACTTTGATGGAATTTTTCTTGAATTATTAAGTATAGCAGCAGTAGTCTTTAGAGAGGAAAGACAGGGGAGCAATAGTAATTTTTCTTGTTACTCTATAAGTTTAAAGCTATTATTATTTAAAGTAAGCTTACCGATTTCAAAGTTTGGAAGTGTACACTCAAAAAATTCTCTAATTTATCTCTAAGGAGCATTTGCTCTTTGCCATGGAGAAATATGTTTAAAGTCTTTTCTGAACTGAGTTTCGAAAAGAGACCTTACCACGTGCTGAGCTGGTGTGACAAATCATTCTTTTTAAGACATCAGTTACCTGGTCAATTGTTTTAGAATTTAGAAGAAAGCACATTTTGTGATTATTGTAGTGGCTGGAGTGATAGTACCTCTTTGGGAAGATGATGGTCAAGTCTTACTACAGCTTAGTACGATGATAGTTCAGTAAATAGTGGAACACTATTTGAAAGAGATTAAGTCAATGTAGGAAGCAGTGGTGGTTCCGTGGCAGAAATCTCACCTACCATAAGGTAGAAAACCCACTGCCTCGTTGATTCCGATTTGTAGCAATCCCATAGGACAGAATCAAACCTCCCCATAGGGTTTCCAAGGCTGTAAATCTTTTACAGAAGCAGACTGCTACATCCCTCTCCTGTGGAGCAGCTGGTGGGTTCGAACAGCTAACCTTTTGGTTAACAGCCGAGGGCTTTAACCACTGTGCCACTGGGTCTCTTTCCATGTGAGAGACCCAGGTTTACTTCTTGGCCAATGTACCTCAAGCACAGCCATCACCTGTCTGTCAGTGGAGGCTTGTGTGTCGCTACGATGCTGAAAGGTTTCAGTGGAGCTTCCAGACTAAGACAGACTAGTAAGAAAGTCCTGGCAACCTACTTCCAAAAAATCGGCCAATGAAAAGCCTATAGATCACAATGGTCCAATCCCTTTGTGCACGGAGCTGGCTGACTCAATGGCAGGAAACAGCAACAACAACAAAGCCAAAGTAAATCCTATAGCATGAACTTAACTACTGAAGTACATTTAAAACATACATAGATGTATTAGTGACATTTCAACCCTAACTAAAATATGCTACCTATCATGTAGTTCAATCTAACAGAGCAACAAACTTACTGAGACTTTCTCTATGCCAAGAAGTAGACCAGGATCTCAAGAGTTTCCCTCTACTGCCAGAGAAAGCAAACTTCAGGCCTGCATACAGATCTCAGTGAGTAATTCTGTATCTTCTTTGGAAAAGCAATCTGTGGTGTTACAACAGATTCTGGTTATAATAATTGCAGTTCTTAGATGGAGTTTCCTTTTCAGCCTATCTAAATCATAAGCCTTTGGTGGATCTTGTTTTTAGGCTGTGCTTTGTAAGTCTTAATAAATGTCGAATAGTAATTATAAGTTTATTGTATTTAATGATAACAGCAATAGTAATAATAGTAATGGTAAAAAACAATAGTCATCAGTATTTGCGATGAGCCATAATAGTGTTTGTTGTGTGAGGTAAGTGTGTAACCCAGCACCAGAGGGATTAGGCAAGCCCCATCTCTCTGCAACTTCCAGCTGCACCCATGATACACCCACACCCTGCAAAGAGGAGAGAGACTCTTCACAGAGCACACCCCCGGAGGTCAGAGACCGGGATGGCCTGGGTCCCGTTGCAGTCCAGGACTCAGCCCAGGGCTCGGTGTAAACCAGCACCTCACATATTCATGTTTGTTTGCTGACACGTGAATCCCAAAGCTTCAGGCAAAAAGGAAAACAAGTATCTTCAACACACCTCCCATCCCAGTAGGACACACAGCCTGTTTTCAACAAATCTTTTGCTTTTTGGATATTTGTGCTGAAAACTGATAGAAGCTAGGGAGCAAAATACCCCCAAAGAGATTCCATTAAAAAGGCATTAACTTGTGCCTATAAAATTCAAGCCTCACAGCATTTTATTCTCGAGTGCCCCTTATCCTAGCTGTTGTTGTTAGCTGGTGTGGAGCCGGTCTGGACTCATGGCGCCGTGCGCAATGGAATGAAATGCGCCATCCCCGTGATCGGTTACAGGTCAGACCATCGTGATCCATAGGGTTTTTTTATTGGCTGATTTTGGGAAGCAAACTGCAAAGCCTTTCTTCCTGGTCCATCTTAGTCTGGAAGTTCCACTGAAACCTGTTCGCATCATAGCAACATGGAAACTTCCATTGACAGACGGTGGTGGCTGTGCATGAGGTGCATTGGCATTGGCGATTCAATAGTAGAATTATCGTCTCCCACTGTGGAATCCCTGGTGGCTTAGTGGTTAAGACCTATGGCTGCTAACTGATAAGACTGGCAGTTCGAATCCACCAGGCGCTCCTTGGAAACCCTATGGCGCAGTTCTACTCTGTCCTATAGGGTCACTATGAGTCGGAATCGACTCAACAGCAACTTATTATTATTTTTTTTTAATGCAGGAGACCGGGGTTTCATCCCAGAGTGAGGCATAAACAGCAGTGAGAAAAGACCACAGGGAGCAGATGTCAGCGAAGGTCAGACTCAGTTTGAAGTTTTGAATTAAGTTATTTCCCGGTTTAGGCGTCATCGTTTTGTGACCTTGGACAAATTCTTTACCACAGAACATGAAGAAATGTCTTGTTTGAATCTCAAGTTGCCAGATCATTGAAAAAGAATAAATAAGAGTTTTATTTTTCTCTACTCTCCACTCCATAGCTAAGTCTTTGAGGGCACCTCTCTGGGTATAAACTGCCTACTTAAAAAAAAGTGAGTCATACTATTATTGCTGCTCATTGAATTGTTACCAAGCTGGAGGCCTGTACAAAGGACTGACACTCAACTCCCAAAGCCTGTGATTTGGGGGCTTCCCAATAGCCAGCCTGACTACCGAAGAGCTACCATTCAGCCTTGGCTAAACATCTCTCTTGGATCCAGTGTGGGTGACTCCTACATTTATCTCCTTTCTGGGGCTGTGATGAGGATTAATTAATGCTTGTGAAGAGCTATAATCACCTTGGATGAAAGGAACAGCAGCCTAATAATGACACTTCAGAGTAACATTGCACCTTTCATCTGAGGATCTCAAAGCACTTAACAGGTTTGAATTAATTAAGCCAAGGTAATTGCAAGGTATAATGACAATAACAATAATGATTATAATTCCTCTCCCCATTATCCTTAAGAACCTGATTTGAAATCAATTCCTGACACTATCTCTCCATCACACTGGTCAGCCTCTTGCTGGCCGAGGTTTGCAGCATGAGTGCTGGGGAGCTTATCTTCTCCGTTCACCTGCCTCTTCCTCACCCATGTGCCCATAGCCTCTGCCACTAACCATGGAATGAGTATTGGTTTATAGAAAGAAGGATTGTCTTAGTCATCTAGTGCTGCTATAACAGAAATACCACAAGTGGATAGCTTTAACAAACAGAAGTTTATTCTCTCACAGTTTTGAAGACTAGAAGTCCAAATTCAGGGTGCCAGCTCCAGGGGAAAACTTTCTCTGTCCATCGGCTCGGGGGGAAGGTCCTTGTCATCAGTCGTCCCCTGGCCCAGGAGCTTCTCAGCACAGGGACCCCGGGTCCAAAGGACATGCTCTGCTCCCAGCTCTACTTTCTTGGCGGTTAGTATGAGGTTCCTCTCCTTTCTGCTCGATTCTTTCTTTTATATCTCAAAAGAGATTGAGTCAACACAAAACCTAATCCTGTAGATTGAGTCCTGCCTCATTAACATCATAGAGGTAGGATTTACAACCTATAGGAAAATCGTATCAGAGCAAAAAATGGTGGAAATCACACAGTACTGGGAATCATGGCCTAGCCAAGTGGACACATATTTTGAGGGACACAATTCAATCCATAACAGGGTTTTAGGACTCTGGTTTAACACCTGTATTAGTGGTGGTTTTGGGAAATGTAGGAAATATGCCATTGAAAGCAGTGCTTACTATGTACTCAGCTATGTATTCGGCTCCTGAAAGCATTCTGGGTAAATGCTTCTTACCTATAATTGTCAGTGGTAGCAGTGTATGCTCACGTCGTTGCTGTTGTTAGTTGCTATCAAGCTGATTCTGACTCATGGCGACCCCATGTGTGCAGAGTAGAACCATTTCACAGGGTTTTCAAGGCTGTGACCTTTCAGAAGCAGATCGCCAGACCTTTCTTCCAAGGCACATCTGGGTGGGTTCAAACTGCCAACCTTTCAGCTTGTAGTTGAGGGCTTAACCTGTGTGTCTGGCACTGTTCTCAGTACTTCACGTAGATCACCTTATTTGCCCCTCACAACAACCCTATGAGGTAGGTACCATTATCATCATTATCCTTGTTTTACAGATGAGGAAACTGAGGCACAGAACAATTAGGTAACTTACCCAGGTCACATAATTTGTCATGACCAGGTCATGGAGCTAATAAGTGGCAAAGCTGGGAATTTATGATGCAGGTAGTCTGGCTCCAGAGCTTGCACCTTTAACCCTACACTTTTTTTGTCTCTACTCAACGGCAGTAGAGTCGTAATTTTTACACAAGAAAAGGGGCCAATGCCTTGAACCCTATGTCAGTCATTTTGCATTTCCCAGGCCTTCTCCTCACAGTGGGTAAAAGCATGGCTTTAGAACTGTATTACTTGGATTCAAACCCCAGTTTTTCTTCCTACTAGCCATGTAACCTAAAGCAAAGTACTTAGATTTTTTATGCCTCAGTTGCCTAGTCTGTAAACAGGGGATAATATAGTCCCTTCCTCAGAGTCCTGTGAGGATTATATGACCTAAGACATGTAAAATGCTTAGAACCGTGCCTGGCACATAGTATCAGTACCACTTGCCATTGAGTTGATTCTGACTCATGGTGATCCCATACGCGTCAGAGTAGAATTGCTCCATAGGGTTTTCAATGACTGATTTTTTGGAAGCAGATTGCCTTTCTTCTGAGGCCCCTCTGGATAAACTAGAAATTCCAACCTTTTGGTTAGCAGCTGAGTGTGTTAACTGTTTGCACCACCCAGGGACTCTGTCACATAACAAACACGCAATAAATGATGGCTATTATCATTACTCACCCTTTAATAGATATCAGAGAATTGAAAAGGTGAATATTTAAGTGACTCTGTAACATCATTACTTGCTAAGATCTAAATGGGAGTTCTTACAAAATATTCAAACTAATTTTTGAGGTGTCCTGTTGTGAACTTAAAAAAAAATTCTTCCAAGATAGGAAGGGCCCATTCTGTGAAAAAGATAATTTGGAAATTCCATTGTTCTTGGTAAGTTTAGCTCCTCTTCTAGGAGTCAAAGGCATCTTAAAGCCTAATGTCTATCTTACCCGTAGGCAATGTCGATCTGGTAACAGACAAAAAACCTGTGTCTATCTTCTGGGCTACTCATGGTTCATAGAACACAATGGGGATAATACTACACTAGTTCAGTGCTCTTTCTAAGAATGCTCCTTAGAAGCAAGGATGGTGAGACTACGTTTTACATACTTTGGACATGTTGTCAGGAGGGATCAGTCCCTGGAGAAGGACATCATGCTTGGTAAAGTACAGAGGCAGCGAAAAAGAGGAAGACTCTTAACAAGATGGATTGACACAGTGGCTGCAACAATGGGCTCAAGCATAACAACAATTGTGAGCATGGTGCAGGACTGGGCAGTGTTTCATTCTGTGGTGCATATGGTCACTATGAGTCGGTACTGACTCGGCGGCACCTAACAACAACATCATATATATATATTAGCTGACAGCAGAGGCTGGTACTGGAGATAGAACTTTCACCGCTCCAGCAGTGACTGCGAACTCCGATGATACAGGTCACTTAATACCTTGGGCATGTTTATGATGAAATCATGTCCAGAGTTTTCATTCTGTGTGTGTAACATTAAATTAATATGGCTCTGGCCAGCATAAATTTATTTATGGCCCTATTCACATGGAGAGGAGACAGCCTCTAGAGTCATTTCCATTCCAGCAAATGGAGTTGTGTAATCTGGCCTATTCTAGAATTTCCTGAATGGGACATCTCTCGTGGGTACTGTGGAAGCTGATCTTTACAAGTTGTTGGATCTCAGATATGGGGTTTTCTGGGTGTAGGAGGAAACAGCCCCCATCCAACCCCATCCTCTATTTTCTAGACCACAATTGTGTTGATTTCCTTGTTTCTTACAAAAGATGGGATTTATTTTTTTAGTGCATCTTTAATTTTGGCACTGTTCCAAGGTTTTCACCCCTGGGAGTAGATTCTTCTTCTAGGACTGGGTATTTAAATGAACCGACTTTCTGCTCCTCTGTTTTGTCTTGCTCTTGAGCTTGTGAGACATATACATATTTGGAGGTGTTTGTTTGATTTCAAAATCTGATAAATGTTTTCTTTAGAGTGCTCAGGGCCACTGCAAGAACAACTATAGTATTGTTATAATTGCTTCTGACTTATCCCAGCGACACTTCTTTTGAGATTGTGAAGGTACTCTGACTAGTCATGTTCCATTGGGAAGAAAGCCTTGGGAAAAAAAATATGAAAAGGGCTGGGGCAGGGTGTCTCAAAACAATTGTCGGTCAGTTCAAGTGCTTCAGGCAGAGTGCAATGACGTAACAAAAAAACGAAGTCTCGAAGTTAATCTTAGGTAGAACATGTGCTTAGATGTCTTATCTTATATCTCTTCTTAGATAGTTTTCTGTTATATAGTCTGGTACCCTGGGTCCTGAAAGTGAGAGCAAAGTCATTCTAGAATTCTTTGCTTTTTGTTCTCATCCCTTCCAGAGTATCCCAGATAAGCCCTTGCTATAGCTTTGTGTTCCAAATGTCAACTCCTCATGGGTGGCTCTCTGTTCTCTCTCTGCCAGCTTCTCAGTCATCTCTTTCCTAGTTTACTTTTCACCTCAAATTCAATGGGGCAATGGCACTGAGTTCTTGGGAGTTTTCACCTGAGCTTGAAGGGCCTGTTGTTGGGAGAATTTATATGTCTAGTGAACTCCTTACTCAGATCCAAGGAGATGATCGAGAATCACCCAAGGCCACTACTGACGGTAGACTGGTCAGCTGGCCAGGCCAGGGGACACCATGTTGTTATTATTGGTTGCCGTCGAGTTGGCTCTGACTCCTGGTGACTCCATGTATAACAGAACGAAATGTTGCCTGGTACTGTGCCATCTTCATGATTGTTGGTATGTTTGAGTCCATTGTTGCGGCTATTGTGTCAATTCATGTAGTTGAGGGCTTCCCTCATTTTCACAGAATGTCCACTTTACCTAACATGATGCCCTTTTCTAGTGATTGGTCTTTCTTGATGATGTGTCATCACATTTTTAAAAAGCTGATCAGTATGATATAGTTCTAATTAACATTTAACTGCATGTCGTCAGATTATACTACGGGCTTATGGCAGTGTCGAAGGGGGGAAATTAACCTCTGTCAAGTCCTAAATACTAGACAGAGTGTTTGTCTATTTGGCATTGCTTCAGTTTAATGGCTTGTCTGTCGGTGCCTTCTTGCCCCTTGGATGGACATGCTAAAAGGAATCCAACTTGATTTCAATGCTGCAGGCAGAACAAGAGAAAGAGGAGAGGAGAAATGGGTAAAGTTATGAGGGGCCCTTGAGGGAAGATTTCCAGCCACCAGAAGGTGAGGCTGGGCAGGCATGTTGTGGATGGCATGTTTTGCAGGCAGAGGAGCTCTTCTGAGGGTCCTTTTGGAATCTACCTGGAAGTTAATGCTGAACTTAGCTGGAACCCAATTAGAGGTGAATAGCACTGTAATCTTCCCCCTCTTTTTCTCTGCTCTTCTCTCTCATGCTTGTCAATAGTTGTTGCCACCTACTGCCCAGTTGGAGCCCTGGTGGTGCAGTGGTTAAGAGCTCAGCTGCTAACCAAAAGGTCAGCAGTTCGAATCCACCAGCTGCTCCTTGGAAACCATATGGGGCAGTTCTACTCTGTTCTACAGGGTCACTATGAGTCTGAGTAGACTTGATGGCAATGGGTTTTTGGTTTACTGTCCAGGTGGCCAGCAACTCATGGTGACTCCATGGGCAAAGGAATTGGACCGTTGTGATCCACAGTGTTTTCGGTGACTGATTTTCTGAAACTCCTCTGAAATCTGCTCAGTGTCATAGCAACATGCAAGCCTCCACTAATAGACAATGGTGGCTGCGCATGAGGTGCATTTGCCAGAAGTTGAACCCCAGCCTCCTGCATGAAAAGTGAGTATTCTACCATTGAACCACCACTGTCCTCTGCCAATAGAGTACATGAGCTAAAAGAGATTACACTGGGGATGGGAAGAATGGATAAGACTCTTGCAGGACTGAGCAGAAACTGAAGCATACATAGACTCTTGGTGAGGTGGAGTGGGCATGAGAGCAGGGTAAAAGGTTAATTTGTCCTTTCCTCCCTCTATGGGGTTATGGACCCTTGAGATCTTCCCTGTGAGTTTGTGACCTGGACCCTCCCTCCATGCATGGGATGAGGGCACTGTTGATTTCTTGTTGCCAAAGTCCTATCATAGTACCCTATCCAAGTCAAAGTAGATATAAAGACTTAAGTATCTGGATAAAGAAGGAAAAAAAAAAAAAAAAAAACAATAAAACACACACACAATGAAATCAAAAGGGGGAGAATATGAGAAAGTCTTCTCTTCCTTTATTAAACAGGACAATTTGCCTAGAGAACAAATTTCACTTTCCTTTCCAAAGACTTTAGAAAAAATAATAATAGTGATATAACAATGCTTTGTGGAGCTTATGAAAAAGAATAGCTCTGTGGAGTATTTAGCAGGGAAGTCATAATTCATACAAAACATATTTATTTCAACTCCTCCTAAATTTCTGAAAGGATGATAAAAAAATGAGATTTAATCAAATAATAAAATAAACCTGAATTCCTAGCTTAAAAGGGGAAGAAAAGAATAGAAAAGTCAATACAAGTGAAATGAAAAAATAGCTCCTGATCTTATTCACAAAAAAGAAAGGAGCATGTTGCTCCCTCCCCGCTCTTTTGAAAGCTGCTGAAATCATAAACTTTATGACATTGGAATGCATTTACTTGCCACAAAGACAGTCAATATAAAGAAGGACATTTGTTTAAAGGAAGTCATAAAAAGTAGAGAAAAGATAGGTATAGGCTTATGGGAAAATGTTATCTTCTTACGGTATGCTTAAAAAATTTGAGCTGAGATCATCTCTGGTCACAGATTTCCACTGAAATTAGCCTTATACATTCAAACACCATGAATGTCTCCTCCACCACCCACCTCTGTCTCACAAAATGTGGTGCAGGATTCTGCAATGCATTCAGCAGGGACGCCCCAACTTGATGCCTTTCGTTCCAGTGGGAGCAGCTGTCATTATGCACGGTCGTACAAACGTGGTTTCTTCTGCCGAAAATGTATTATTTGTATTATCCTTAAATACACCAAACAAAAGCAAAATAAATATGAAAAGATAAATCCCACTGTACGTTTGGGTAAGAGAAGGCGTAAATGACTTGGGTTGGGATTCTTCTGTAGCCATAACTTTCTACTAGGTTTCATATATTTGGTAAAGGCCACCCCAAAGGCAAACCCTCCTCTTTTTGCCCCCAAAAGAACCAAGGATTTGTTCATGTCCTTGGCAAAAAGTGAGCGACCTGCGTCTGGAAGTCTTAGGTAAGTTAAATTATGTCATCTCACTGAGGCCAAGGAGACCCTGGGTGGTGCAAATGGTTAATGCGCCTGGCAGCTAACCAAAGGGTTGGAGGTTCGAGTTCACCCAGAGGTACCTCGGAAGAAAGACGTGGTGATCCACTTCTGAAAAAAAAAATCAGCCATTAAAAACCCTATGGATCATAGTTCTACTCTGATACTCATGGGATCGCCACGCGTTGAACGGACATGACAGCAACTGGTACCGAGGCCAAGGAAAGGAAGGTGTGTGTGGTTTGGCTTGAGTTTATCTTTTCTCTTCATCTGTTCCTTTCTGTCTCAGTAGCAGCTGCCCTAGACTCTACTTCCCAAGCAAAGAGTGTCTTACACTGGTGACAGTTTTACTTTCTTAACCATTAATTTGGATCCATGCGGCAGTTATTCACAGAGAATATTAGTAGTACAGACAACAGTTTCTACTATTCTTTTCTTCTTTTTTTATAAAGCCTATTTAGTTTCATACCTAAGCCCATTGTGGTTCATTTAAGTCTCTGTGTATGCATGGTTTGCTCTGATAAGTGTGGTTTGGTGCAGAGTCTCCTTCCTGCTCTGGCTCTGGGAGCTGCCTGACTTCCTGGAAGTTCTACCACCTTTAGCTCCTGTGTGTCAACAGTGGGGTGTGCCAACAGCTTATGCCAAAAAGCAGTTGTGAAGGACATGTAAGGTGTTTACAGGGCACTTGGGTATCTTGGAGGAGAGGTGCAGTGTAAATACAAGGAAGTGTCATTAAGGAACCTATCTTTGAGCACTGCCCAGGCTTCAGATATAATTTTCTCTCTGTATCTAGGGATGGACAGCTTGACAGGCTGGTGAGAGACAGAGTTTCTGGATTGCATATTCCAGATTGTGTGTGTGCGTGTATGTATGTATGACTGTGCCAAAGGGCGTGCCTTCAGTTATGATGGCCTCCTCAGGCTCCTGGCCTTAGTCATGGAAAACTTCTAGGGGGAAGGCAGCTGTAGAAAGGCTTTCAAAGAGGAGAGGAAGGAAAGGTGCGCGGTACATGCAAGATGGAAGAGGAGCCTTCTGAACGGAAAGAGTGGCTTTAAAAACCGGAAGGGCAGAGATGGAGGAAATCACGTACATTGTATTAAAGGAGTATGAGTGAATTGTATTAACATAGGAAGACACGTTGAAAAATCTTTCGGAGGATATGATCTAGGAGGGAGCCTTTTTCTAACTTCAGGGCTGTGAAAATTAATATTATTCTTTGAAGGATTCCGAGAAGGAAAACGTCAATTTAAAAACGCAAGCAGGTGTTGTGGCAGACACAAGTCGTTTATAATATATTCCAGACAGCTTTTTTTTTTTTTTTTTTTTTAACTTGGGGGAAGATGATCAGTTACTACTTATGGGAAGGAAGATGAAATAAGAATGCAACCCTGACTAATACAGTCCCGAAGATACGAAACGTTCAAAGTGTTTGATTAATCAAACAAGTCTCACTCACCTAACGCAGAGGCCGCTGTGGATGTGCTTGGTAAAAAGGATTAGTCGGCAAAAAGCAACAATGACCAAAATATGCTGAGTGAACCCCGTGTTTCACTTTGCCGTAAGGCTGGTCCTGATAAATGCACGATGAAAGAGAAAGGAGACAAAGGTGGATTAACGAGGATGACAAAGAGTCATATTTGGTCATGGACGTGAATGTCCTGGCAGAGAGCACGCTGCCATCTTTCCTGTCACACCTGTTAGGCTCCGTCCCAGCTCAAAAGTGCATTACTGTCCTGGGCAGGTCTGGGGGTCTGCTCCTGCGATATCTCTAGACTGGAGAAGCTAGGAACAGATGGAAAATAATCAAAACAAAGAATCAGAAGAGCTGTATTTAAGTCCCACTTTCACCATTTATTTAGCTAGGGTAACAGCCATTTATTTTACCCGAGTCTTACTTTACACACCATAACATCTCACCAGGATTGTTGTAAGGATCAAATAAAACACTAGGTTTGATAGGGCTTTGGAATCTATTTTTATAATAAAAAAGAGGAAAACAAAATTCAACTTTACTCTCTCCAGTGACGTTCAGGGTCAGTGAAAAAGAGGAAGACCCTCAATGAGATGGATTGACACAGTGGCTGCAACAATGGGCTCAAGCATAACAGTGATTGAGAGGATGGCGCAGGACCAGGCAGTGTTTTCGTTCTGTGGTGCATAGGGTCGCTATGAGTTGGAACCTACTCGACGGCACCTAACAACAACAGTGATGTTCACTCATTTTATTTTGAGAATTTAAATATTTTAGTGGGACGTATTTATCATAGAATGAAACCAAAAGAAATAATAAAAGGAAAAGCTTACACATATTTCTCTCTAATATAAGTCGTTTTTATTTATACAGGAGTCCCTGGGTGATGCAAACAGTTAATGAGCTCAACTGCTACCTGAAAAGTTGGAGATTCGAGTCCACCTAGGCGCACCTTGGAAGAAAGGCCTGGTGATCTACTTCTAAAAAATGAGCTACTGAAAATCCCATGGAGCAAGTTCTACTCTGACACACATGGGATTGGAATAGACTCAACAGCAATTGGGGGAGTGGTGGTTTAGTACCTTATTTTAATAGCTTTTGGACTGTTACTTTTTCCCTTATGTTATAGGTATGTACAGCTTTTCTTTCCTGTCTTGAATGTGGGTACTCTACTCCATGTTGCCTTGTCTATAGTGGAAATTTCACAACGCTGCATGAAAGAATTGCCTCACAGAATTCAAAACAGGAGAAAACGCCAGAATTTTATAGTGATTGGAGGAACAGACCAAAATCACATTGCTTTGAATTCTTTAAGGTTTGCTACATTGATAAAATGAGATCCAGTGGAATTATTGTCCAAACACTAGACTTAAACAGGAATTCTTTGGGAGAGGAAGAGTTTAAACAAGAAGTATCAATACAAATACCTCATCAAATGTCTACGATTTTGGCAGAATGTCGCGTTCATCCTGCAAAGGCTCCCTGGGTTTCTCCCAAGGCATCCCAACTCCCAACCATAGTGGAGCTGGGCACCATTAGTCCATTACAACGCACACTACCCTGCTACATTACAGCAAAAATGAGTTTGCCAGGAAAAAAGCAGCTTTTCACAGAGGGGAAAACTCGTCTAGCTGGTTCCACCTCAGCTCAATTTTTTCAGTGCAATTTTTGCTGTCAGCCTCACCAACTAATATTACATTAACCATCGCCCTAATGCCAATTTCTCATTTGGCAAAATAGACACGCACACACATCATCACTGGAAAATTATAAATCGACATAACTTCCTAGATGGCCCGAGGACTTCAAAGAGTTAGAGAAGCCACAATCAGACAAAAACCTGTGTGTTCCACCTATGTTTTAAAAATGTTACAGTCACGTTGAACTGACAAGTCAGACTTTTTTTTTGAGTGTACAGAAGAACAAGATTCAACAGACTGGAAAAATACAACCCATTGCTTTCTTCCTTTTTTTTTTTTTTTAATTTTGGCTGCTTCCATTCGCCCTGAGGTGGTCCCAGTCTGGTCTCCCACTGTGTACAGGGTGCTGGGCAGGTGAGAAGCTGGGAGACAGAAGACACAATATCTGCCTACAAGGGAAAAGCTGGGGCTGTAGGTAACTGCGGCAGGCTTTTCTTGCCTGCCCCCTCCTCTGTGCCGGAATGCAGTGAACACAGTCTTCAGCACACCTTGTCAACAGAGAAGCTTCTGGAAGCCAGCCAACCTCAGGGCCCAAGGTCAAGCAACCACCACGACTATCAGCAACAAGGAGAGCCTTGGGGGACCCACGGAGGTGACGGCAGGTGGAACGGCAGTTAGTGAATTACGCGGGGATGCCTGCTCCCGGCTGTGGCTTTGCTGCCGCAGCGGCTGCTGTGACTGCCGGGATGGTTTTATCTACTGATCAACACAGTGTGCCAGAGGGCTGATGGGATAGCCCCGCTTTGGCAGAAGGTTCCAACTGTAGCCTGCAACTAGATGGCGAAGAAAAAAGGAAAAACAAAACAAAACAAAAAAAAAACAATTCTAACAGCGAACCAGCGGGATCAGCTCCTCAGAGCGCAAATCTCGGTTTTAGTCCTTCCCTGCTCTGTACCCGGGTCCTGCCACCGTGGCGGCCTGCATGCATTAATTACCTCTCACTCCCAGACACATTTATTGCAAACTATCTTTAGGGTTCTAAGTGCAGGAACAAAATGACTTGGGTTGAAAGCAATTCATAAACAGGTTATTTTCAATTCACAGACACTTTTACCAGCTGGCCCTAACAGCTTGTACGTGTCCTGGTGCCGTTAGCAATGCCATATCGCCTGGTCAAAGCACGAACGGGTTTTTCTTCTTAGTGTTCCCTCCAGTGATGTTCATCCATTTTATTTTAAGATTTAAATATTTTATTGAGACATACTTACCATAGAAGGAGACCAAAGGAAATAATAAAACTAAAAGCTTACGCAAATTTCCCTCTGACGTTACCCATCTTTATTCATGTATTAAAAGAATGTTAGAGTTTCTGTAAATTAATTTGTTGTCAGTTTTTCTTTTCCCTTTGCATTTTTTTTAGCATTCCTATGATGCTTTAGTTACTCTAGTTTTTGGACTGTATTACTTGTTCCCTTGTGTTCTGTAATATGTCTGGCTTTTCTTATCGTGAATATGGGCACTCTGTTCCATATTGCCTTGTATATAGTGGGACTAGAACAGTGGTGAGTGAAAAAATATTTGTTTTCCATATAATTCAAAATAGGGAACTATAAGAGAAAATTCCAGAATTTTATACCAAACTTCTATAAGTTAATTATATGCTACCTATTGCTTCATAGAAGGATTCTGTATGGGGTAATGGATTCTCTGAGAGCAGCTACCATTATCTGATTTACTTGTAACTTATCTGGAACACATAACGGTATACAGTGGGAGAATGCCCATTGGGTTATTGTGGGTGGAGATGACACCTGGGGAGTAGCTGGGTTTTAGTGCCATTTAATAGCAGCAGTAAACTCACATTGATTAAAACATACACACATGTGTAAGCTGCTCTTCAATCTATTGTTTAGATACACGAAGTGGACGTGGCGCTCCTTTGGTGTTTTGTGCCGTGCCTGGAGCACTGGTAACACTCATGAAAAGTTGAGGACAGTCGTTTTTCTTTGAAATACTTAATATTTTTATTTCCAAAAATTTCTCTGTACAATGGGATACATCTTATTCATACCTGTGTGTCCTTTTTTCCCATTTTTTATTGTACTTTCAGTGAAAGTTTACAATTCAGGTTAGTCTCTCATACAAAGATTTATACATACAATGTTATGTGACCCTAATGGCTCTCCCTATACTGTGACAGCACACTCCTCCTTTCCACCCCTGATTCCCATGTCCATTCAGCCAGCTCCTGACCCTCTCTGCCTTCTCATCTCACTTCTGGACAGGAGCTGCCCTTTTAGTCTCATGTATCTACTTGAGCTAAGAAGCACACTCTTCACGAGTATCATTTTATGTCCCATAGTCCAGTCTAATCTTTGTCTGATGGGTTGGCCCCGGGAAGGGTTTGAAAAGTTAAGGACAGTCTTGCTAGCATGCAACACAACTTCTCCTTCTTACAAACTGTTGAACAGAAATGGCAAGACAAGAAGTGACAGATAAAACATGAAGAGATATTACGGTATCGCTACCCTGATGAAGACAAGTTCAGTGTACTTGGCGGGCTTTTCTCATTGAAGTTTTATCACTCAGTACTGACCACTTATCATTAAAGAGGAGCCCTGGTGGGGCAGTGGTTAAGAGCTCGGCTGCTAACCAAAAGGTCGGCAGTTCGAATCCACCAGCTGCTCCTTGGAAACCCTGTGGGGCAGTTCTACTCTGTCCTATAGGGTCACTAAGAGTCACAATTGACTTGCTGGCAATGGGTTGGGTTTGGTTTTGGTATTATTAATGAACCAAGAGAAAAGATCCACAAGGTTATATGTTAAGATAAATTAACCAGGCACCTCTGGAAAAAAATTAAATTTAAAGGTCAAAACGAATAGACTAGAATGAAAAGTGACATATAGAAAATACTATGTGATAAGACACTGAGATTGATTATAAACCAATTGTTAAGCTGGGATAGCATGGAATTTACTATTAACCAATTTCACTGTTAATCAAGTCTGTATCTTATTTTCCCAGCTGAATTCTTACTGGGAGAAAGTTAGGCTCTTTGGAAAATACAGTGATCCTTCCGTTACAAAAAATGTCATCCTGGTGACAATCTTCTATGGCTGGTATAAGAAGACCTAGGTTCCAGTTTAGCTCTGCTGCTAGAAGATTATCTGACATTGAGTAAGTCTTTTACCTGTCTGGCCTTCTCTTCATTCCTGCTGCAACAAGAATCTCTTAGCTCCTTTTATCTCTAATATTCTGTTGTTGTTGTTGCTAGGTGCTGCCGAGTCAGTTCCGACTCATAATAATCCCATGTACAACAGAACGAAATGCTGCCCAGTCCTGTGCCATCCTCACAGTTGTATGCTTCTGCCCATTGTTGCAGCCACTGCGTCAATCCATCTTATTGAGGAGCTTCCTCTTTTTCGCTGACCATCTACTTTACCAAGCGTGATGTCTTTCTCCAGGGACTGGTCCCTCCTGATAACATGATAAGGAACTTTCTATAGTAAAGTCATTTACTTTCAACCAACAGATTGCTGAGTTCACTGGAGGAATGCACAGACAGTCCAAAGGTTAGAAAGTGGAAACAGCCCGGGGGTAGGAGTTGGGAGACCCAGAGGGTGTGGTTCTGCCTTTATTTCTTCAATTTAATATATGAAGCATTGCACAACCTCTGTCTAATTTGCTAGAGTTCTGTGAGAACAAAGTTTACCATAAGAAAAACTTTGGAGAAAACACAACAGAATGATTTTATTTTATTACTATGTGTACA
This sequence comes from Trichechus manatus latirostris, assembly GCF_000243295.1. Taxonomy (NCBI): domain Eukaryota; kingdom Metazoa; phylum Chordata; class Mammalia; order Sirenia; family Trichechidae; genus Trichechus; species Trichechus manatus. The sequence continues at coordinate 1,318,288 of NW_004444237.1, forward strand.
TTGTACAAAAAAAAGGTTTTGGTCCTATATGGCATCTGATGTTGATCTGTCTTCCTCTAAAACATACCAAATCTGTTTTAGTTGTCCTGTTTTCCATAGCATAATACTTAAGGAGTTTCAGACCTAGAAGGAAAAATGTCTCCAAATCAGATCTTGATTTTTATGTCACACGAATGAATTTCAATCAGTAATACGTTTATTTTTCCTTGTTTCAGACAACTAGAAAACAAATACGCTGATTGAAATACAGCCAGAAATAAAATTCTCCATTAGTTAGAAAAACCTTTATCAGATTCATGTCGATGTTTCAATTTATGTGGTGATATTACTAAAAGGCCTCTCAATAACTGTGTAAGCTAAAATGGCTGCAGTACTACAGCTTTCGGAATGGAATTACGTCTTTGAGAGAAATTTTCCATATTCCTCATATGCAAGATATTAGCTGGCTTCATGACAACCCTGTTTTAATTCTCCTTATAATGCGGACAAGGGAATAAAATCTTCAGGAATGAAAGAAATGAACAACCAGTGAGGCAAGTGCCCAGTATTACTAGTGGGGAAACTGAGGCAGGATCCATTATTTTCTCAGCCTCAAGCAAGTAGTAAGGGCCAGCCTTGGAGTTGAGTCTTACTCTACATGGTCCCAAGATTTATGCTTGTTTCGCTGCACCTGCTGTTCCTGATAGGATCATGTTGAAATGCGGAGAAAAGGGAACCAGCTGGGGGAAGGTCAACTGTGTTCTACCCCCTAGACAACATGTCTACTGTCAGGATCCAGCTGCGGGCCTCCCAGCTAGCTTTTCGGGTGATTGGCCAGGCCTTCCCTCTCTGTTCATCAGCTGTACGCTATACCCTCCTTGTCCTCTTCCAGTTATGATATGACATCAGGAAATTAAACAAATGGCTTCACGCTGGGAAGCATGTGGAAATTCCTGCTCTACACATTTTTCTGCCTCTCCCTCTGTTCTGATCAAGCAGGAAATACCTCCCGAAAGCGGCAGAATTTATTGCATTTTCATAAATGCTCTCTCCTCCTTCCAGGCCCAAGGCTACTACCTACTCCAGGCCTCCCTTCTCGTCCAGTACCTTTCTTTAAACAACAACAACCACGTTCATTCCATCCTACTCTACTCAGGCAAGTTCCCTGCACTAAGCTACTCCACCAGGTCATGGAGGGCTTCATCTCCACACCCTAGCCCTTAAGGGACATCTGTTGTGCTCCAGGGTCCCTGCATTTTCTTAAAGAGGGAAAAAAACAAAACAAATAAACAAACAAGCAAAAAAAACACCCAAAACAGTTGCTATCTTGTTGACTCCAAATCATGGCGACTCCATGTGCGTCAGAGTAGCACTGTGCTCCATAGGGTTTCCAATGGCTGATTTTTCAGAAGTAGATGACCAGGTCTTTCTTCTGAGGTGCCTTTGGGTGGACTTAAAACTCCAACCTTTGGTTAGCAGCCAAGCACATCAACCATTTGCAACATTCAGGGACTCCTTTTAAAGAGAACCGTTATTAATCTGCTTGGCTTAAGTAAGTCACAATTTGGAAAACTGGAAATGTTAAGTCTCTCATTCTGCTAGCAAAGTCCATTTTGTACAGTCGGTTGTCTGAGTCTGTTCAGGGAGTTTACAATTTTTTAAAATTTACTTATCATCTATTTATTTCTTGTACGTCAGAGGACTCCCAGAGGCAAAGAACTGTTAGCACTTTAAGATAATATAAACAGAAGTAATTATGGAATAACTATAAAAAAGAGAATTCCAAAGCTCTAGTTCAATGTTATCAGTAGTTCTAAACATTCTACAGCATCAATAGGTGTGCTGAGATTAGAAACCACAATACAGCAAATTACTAATACTCTGTGCTGGAAGTGTCAGTTTTGAAATTAATTTGGCTGGTATTAAAAATGTTGGTGCTAATTGTCAGCTGAGTAAGCACAATAAGTTTTATTAGCATAAACTATACTATTATGTAATTATTATTTACTTGTAATAAGTCACTATGAGTCGGAATCAACTCGACAACAATGGGTTTGGCTTTTGGTAGTTTTGTAACATAATCATCCTATCAATTTTCTGGGATTTTTTCCCCTTCTGCAATTAATCTTTTTTCTGTTATCCATCAATATCAGTATAGCAGTTGAACGGTAAACAAAATAATGTCGTTAAGAAGCGTAAATAACAGATGAGGGGGAAAAACACTTTAATTTTTAACTGGTGGTTTTTTACTTTCAACTTAGAAAAACGTTAGAAATTGCGATTTTTGAAAGGCTACTAACAGAATTTTATAATTAAGGGTTTTCAAACTGGTTTTGGAGAAGGCTTTCAGGCCTTGTCTTAAAAAGCTGGAGACTACAGCATAGGAAATACAAAGCAGTCTGAGGTGTACTGTGCAGTAAGCAAACTCCTAGGCTTTGTTATCACCGTCTGGCGGGATCATTCAGGGCGAGCTTCAGAGCTTTGTCCTCTGAACAAGCCTCCTACCCATTGGTCAGTCCATACATCAAGGAGCACTGACAACCACAAGGCTGCCAAGAGAGAATGCAGACCAGCAATGATTTCTAACTGGCCTAAGAAAGCTAGGCTAGAGACCCATTTTCTATGCTTGGTTTAAACAGAAAACAGTTTTCAAGGAGAGAAAAGTTCAACAAGCAACTCACTTGGTTTTGCTGCACTTGAATGCATCTTGTTATTGTTGTTGTTGTGTGCGTTCGAGTTGATTTTGACTCACAGTCACACTATAGGGCAGAGTACAATGGCCCCACAGGGTTTCCAAGGAACGGCTGGTAGATTCGAACTGCCAACATTTTGGTTAGCAGCTGAGCTCTTAACCACTGTGCCACCAGGTCTCCACCAACCTCAAATGAAAGCCAACAAAGTGATGCTTTTGAAGCAGAAATACAGAGCTCCAAGGATTTAGTCACAGGACACCCAATAGCAGAACGTGCCGAAGTGTTTGATTTCAGGATAAGTTAAAAAAAAAAAAAATCCAGTTACTATGGAGTTGATTCTGACTCAGGGAGACCCCATGTGTGTCAGAGTAGAATTGTGCTCCATGATGTTTTCAATCGCTGATTTTTTGGCAGTAGAACACTAGTCCTTTCTTCCTAGGTGCCTCTGGGTGGACTCAAACCTCCAATCTTTTGGTTAGCAGCTGAGCATGTTAACTATTTGCACTGCCTAGGGACTCCTCAGGGAAAGTGCCTCTTCATAGTACAGTGCAATGACATTATTGGTTTTGAACATTTTGAGACCATTAAGCACTCAGCAGCTAACCTAAAGGTCGGTGGTTCAAATTCACCAGCCACTCCACTGGATGAAAGACCTGGCGATCTGCTCCCGTAAAGATTACACCCTAGGAAAACTTATGGGACAGTTCTAGTCTGTTTTATAGAGTCACTATTAGTCAAAGCTGCACTGAAAGAATTGCCGAAAAACAAGGCTCCAGGAATTGATGGAATACCAATTGAGATGTTTCAACAAACGGATGCAGTGTTGGAGGTGCTCACTTGTCTATGCCAAGAAATTTGGAAGACAGCTACCTGACCAACCGACTGGAAGAGATTCATAATTGCGCACATTCCAAAGAAAGGTGATCTAACAGAATGTGGAAATTATAGAACAATATCATTAATATTACCCACAAGTAAAGTTTTGCTGAAGGTAATTCAAATATGGTTGCAGCAGTACATCGACAGGGAACTGCCAGAAATTCAAGCCAGATTCAGAAGAGGACATGGAAGAAGGGATGCCACTGCTGATGTCACATGGATCTTGACTGAAAGCAGAGAATACCAGAAAGGTGTTTACCTGTGTTTTATTGACTATGTAAAGGCATTTGACTGCGTCGAGCCTAACAAATTATAGATAACATTGTGAAGAATCAGAATTTGAGAACACTTAATTGTACTCATGTGGAACCTGTGCATAGACCAAGAGGCAGTTGTTCGAACAGAACAAGGGGATAATGTGTGGTTTAAAATCAGGAAAGGTGTATGTCAGGGTTGTATCCTTTTACCATACTTATTATTGAGCAAATAATCCAAGAAGTTGGACTATATGAAGAAGAACTTGGCATCAGGATTGGAGGAAGACTCATTAACAACTTGTGATATGCAGATAACACAACTTTGTTTGCTGAAAGTGAAGAGGACTTGAAGCACTTACTGATAAAGATCAAAGACTATAGCCTTCAGTATGGATTGCATCTCAACATAAAGAAAACAAAAATCCTCACAACTGGACCAATAAGCAACATCATGATGAATGGAGAAAAAATTGAAGTTGTCAAGGATTTTATCTTACTTGGATCCACAACCAAAGCCCATGGACGCAGCAGTCAAGAAATCAAACACCCTATTGTATTGGGCAAATCTGCTGCAAAAGACCTCTTTAAGGTGTTGAAAAGCAAAATGTCACTTTGAGGACTAAGGTGCACCTGACCCAAGTCATAATGTTTTTCATCTCCTTGTATATGAGAAAGCTGAGCAACAAATAAGGAAGACTGAAGAAGAACTGATGCCTTTGAATTAAGGCGTTGGCGAAGAGCATTGAATGTACCATGGACTTCCAGAACAGCAAACAAGTTTGTCTTGGAAGAAGAACAGCTAGAATGCTTCTTAGAAGCAAGAATGGTAAGAGTTCGTCTCACGTACTTTGCACATGTTCTCAGGAGGGACCATTCCCTGGAGAAGGACGTTATGGCTGGTAAAGTAGAGGGTCAGCGAAAAAGAGGAAGACCCTTGATGAGATGGACTGACACGGTTGCTGCAACAATGGGCTCAAGCGTAACAACGATTGTGAGGGTGGAGCAGGACCGGCAGTGCCTGGTCCTGTTGTCCATACGGTCACTATGAGTCGTCACTGACTTGATGGCACTTCACAACAAGAACATGAGTCAGAATCGACTCAATAACTCACAACAGCAAAAACAACTCTGTGGTAGATTCTCTTGTTCAGATATGTATTCACTCGAAGGCAAACAAAATATTTTCCTGGAAGGGGCTGTTGTTTTGACTCTTTTTAGCAGAGATAGTGATGGGTACACTTAAAATTGGAAGGAACTTTAAACGTTGCTATTCTCTAGTGTGTCCTTTCTGTAATCATCTGTTAATCATCGCCATCAAGTAGATTCTGACTCATAGTGACCCTCCAGGACAGAGTATAACTGCCCCATATGGTTTCCCAGGAGCAGCTGGTGGATTCAAACTGCCGACCTTTTTGCTCAGCAGCCATAGCTCTTAACCACTATGTCACCGGGAGTCTTTTCTGGAATTAGATGACGGTAAATTTTCTTTCTCTTTCTTTTTTTTTTTTTTATGTTGTACTTTAGATGAAGGTTTACAGAGCAAATTAGTCTCTCACTAAACAATTAATACACATTGTTTTGTGACATTGGTTGCGAACCCTATGACATGTCAACACTCTCCCCTTCTTGACCTTGGGTTCCCCACTACCAGCTTTCCTGCCCGTCCCCCCTCCCCCCGCCAAGTCATCTTGTCCTTGCCCCTGGACTGTATGCCCACATGTAGTCTCATTTTGTTTCGTTGGCCTGTCTAATCTTTGGCTGAAGGAGGAACCTTAGGAGTGACTTCAGTACTGATTAAAAGGGTGTCTGGAGGCCATACTCTTGGGGTTTCCCCAGGCTCTGTCAGACCAGTAAGTCTGGTCTTTTTTTGTGAGTTAGAATTTTGTTTTACATTTTTCTGCAGCTCTGTCTGGGACCCTCTATTGTGATCCCTGTCAGAGCAGTTGGTGGTGGTAGCCAGGTATCATCTAGTTGTGCTGGACTCGGTCTGGTGGAGGCTATGGTAGTTGTGGCCCATTAGTCCTTTGGACTAATCTTTCCCTTATGTCTTTGGTTTTCTTCATTCTCCCTTGCTCCAGATGGGGTGAGACCACTAGAGTATCTTAGATAGCCACTCACAAGCTTTTAAGATCCCAGATGCTACTCCCCAAAGTAAGATGTTGAACATTTTCTTTATAAACTATGTTATGCCAGTTGAGCTAGATGTCCCTGGAGACCATGGTCCTCAGCCCTCAGCCCTCAGCCCAGTAATTCAGTCCCTCAGGGAGTTTGGATGTGTCTATAAAACTTCCATGACCTTATCTTGGTCAAGTTGTGCTGACTTTCCCAGTATTGTGTACTGTCTTACCCTTTACCAAATTTACTACATATCTATAGTCTAGTTAGTGTTTTTCCACCCCTACCCTTCCCTTCCCTAGTAACCATTAAAGATTGTTTCTTTCTGTATGTAAACCTTTTCATGACTTTTTTATTTTTTTATTTTTTTGTTTTATTGTACTTCAGGTGAAGGCTTACAGAACAGATAATTTCTCATGTAACAGTAACACACATGCTGTTTTATGACATTGGTTAA
>NW_004444237.1:1332659-1344325 GCF_000243295.1 Trichechus manatus latirostris
CTCCGATAGGAGTCCAAGATGGTGGATCCGCGCTGCGTTAGCTGGTAGGGGACCTCTGCATGAATCTCTCCTCGCTCTCTGTTCTCTTTCGGTATTCTTGCTCCGTTTGGTGTTCGGCTGAGTTCTTTATCTCTTCATTTGATGTTCTAGGGTTTCAGGATTGTTGATTCTCTGTTTGGCATAGTTTTTCGGATCTTTGTTGTGGAGGGACGGCGTGGTGTTTCTGCCTAGAGTGCCATCTTGCCGGAAGTCTCCTTTTCATGACTTTTTATAATGGTGGTCTCATACAGTATTTGTCCTTTTGTGATTGACTTACTTTGCTGAGTGAAACAAGTCAATCACAAAAAGATGATGGTAAATTCTTAATAATCTTAAAGTAATTTTTCAGTAGTAAAGTTCTTTGTGTAAAGAGTTTTTATTTCCGGGAAAATAAGCAGGTAAAAAATGAAGACATAGAACTATTTCTATCATTTCTTACTTGCAGAGTACTAGCTATCTGTTTGTCTGTGTATCTATGATTGGATATAAAGGAAGCTTCTGGTTTTCTATGCAGAAGGGATTGTCCAACAACTTTTCAGTAGCAGTTTTTATTCTCTTGCCTCCAAAAAAAAATCAGTGAGGATCTCAAATCCAACAGTAGGACTCAGAGGTCAGGGCCAAGATTGGGCACGGAAAGGTTGCTTGGTGGTATTTTATTTTGTAACTGCTTTTATAGATAAATATGGAACAGGCTCTGTTTATAAGATGGGAAACAAAAATACTCATTTGAAAAATTAGATCAAATATTTACATCTACCGTAAAGGTAATTAAATATTTTATTTCTTTATGTCTATCAGATTTATATTTACACATGTATTGCTTGTACATATGTGTGTGTTTGAGAGAGAAGTAGAGACAGAGAGAGAGAGAGAACTGAAAGTAAAGTTTCATTAGGGGTTTTGGAAACACTTTTTCTTTTTTTTAAGTCACTAAGACATATATTGCCTAAATTATTTAGCATTCTTACCAAACTGCATTCTGTTGGATCATCTTTCTTTGGAATGGGCACAAATATGGATCTCTTTCAGTTGGTTGGTCAGGTAGCTGTCTTCCAAATTTCTTGGCATAGATGAGAGAGTGCTTCTAGCATTGCATCTGTTTGTTGAAACATCTCAATTGGTATTCTGTCAATTCCCAGAGCCTTGTCTTCTGCCAATGCCTTCAGTACAGCTTGGACTTCTTCCTTCAATACCATCAGTTCTTGATTGTATGCTACCTCCTGAAACGACTGAATGTCGACTAATTTTTTTTGGTACAGTGATTCTGCATATTTCTTCCTTCTTCTTTGGATGCTTCTTGAGTTGTTCAATATTTTGCTGATAGAATCATTCAATATTGCAACTCAAGGCTTGAATTTTTTTCTTCAGTTCTTTCAGCTTGAGAAATGCCGAGCGTATTCTTCCCTTTTGGTTTTCTAACTCCAGGTCTTTGCACATTTCATAATTTACTTTGTCTTCTCAAGCTGCCCTTTGAAATCTTCTGTTCAGCTATTTTACTTCATCATTTTTTCCATCTGCTTTAGCTGCTCTATATTCAAGAGCAAGTTTCAGAGTCTCTACTGACATCTATTTTGGTCTTTTCTTTCTTTCCTGTCTTTTTAATGACCTTTTCTTTCTTCATGTATGATGTCTTTGATATTAGTTCATAACTCGTCTGGTCTTTGGTCATTAGTGTTCAGTGTGTCAAATACATTCTTTAAATGGTCTCTAAATTCAAGTGGGCTTTATACAAGGTCACAGTTTGGTTATTATGGACTTGTTTTAATTTTCTTTAGCTTCAACTTGAACTTGCATATGAGCAATTGATGTTATGTTCCACAGTGGTCCTCTGGCCTTGTTCTGACTGATGATATTGATGATCGAACAGAATACGGAAATTATAGAACATCCTATTGTATTGGGCAAATCTGCTGCAAAAGACCTCTTTAAGGTGTTGAAAAGCAAAATGTCACTTTGAGGACTAAGGTGCACCTGACCCAAGTCATAATGTTTTTAATCTCCTTGTATATGAGAAAGCTGAGCAACAAATAAGGAAGACTGAAGAAGAACTGATGCCTTTGAATTAAGGTGTTGGCGAAGAGCATTGAATGTACCATTTAATATCACACACAAGTAAAATTTTGCTGAAGATAATTCAAAAGTGGTTACAGCAGTACTTCAATGGGGAACTGCCAGAAATTCCAGCTAGATTCAGAAGAGGACGTGAAATGAATGATATCATTGCTGATGTCTGATGGATCTTGGCTGAAAACAGAGAGTATCAGAAAGATGTGTACCTGTGTTTTATTGACTATGCAAAGGTATTCAGCTGTGTGGATCATAATAAATTATGCACAACATTGCAAAGAATGAGAATTCAAGAACACTTGATTGTGCTCATGTGGAACCTGTAACAGACTAAGAGGCAGTCATTCGAACAGAACAAGGGGATATTTCATGGTTTAAAATCAGGAAAGGTGTGTGTCGGGGCTGTATCCTTTCACCATACTTATTGAATCTGTATGCTGAGCAAATAGTCTGAGAAGCTGGACTATAGGAAGAAGGATTGGAGGAAGACTCATTAACAACCTGCAATATGCAGATGACTCAACCTTGTTTCCTGAAAGCGAAGAGGCCTTGAAGCACTTAGTAATGAAGATTGAAGACTACAGCCTTCGGTATGGATTACACCTCAACACAAAGAAAACAAAAATCCTCACAACTGGACCAATAAGCAACATCATGATAAACAGAGACAATATTGAAGTTGTCAAGGATTTCATTTTACTTGGATCCACAATCAACATGCATGGAAGTAGTAGTCAAGAAATCAAACTACATATTGCATAGGGCAAATCGGTTGCAAAAGACATCTCTAAGGTGTTAAAAAGCAAAGGTGTCACTTTGAGGACTAAGGTGAGCCTGACCTAAGCCATGGTATTTTCCGTCTTCTCATATGCATGTGAAACCTGGAAAATGAATAAAGAAGACTGAAGAAGAATTGATGCCTTTGAATTATGGTGTTGGCAAAGAATATTGAATCTACAACAGATTGCCAGAAGAACAAGTAATTTTTGGAAGTACAGCCAGAATGCTGCTTAGAGACAAGGATGGTGAGACTTTGTCTCACATTCTTTGGACATGTTATCAGGAGGAGCTAGTCCCTGGAGAAGGGCATCATACTTGGTAAAGTAGAGGGTCAGCGAAAAAGAGGAAGACCCTGGACAAGATGGATTGACACGGTGGCTGCAACAATGGATTCAAACATAACAAAAATTGTGAGGATGGCACAGGAAGGGGCAGCATTTAGTTCTGTTGTACATGGGGTCGCAAGGAGTTGGAACCGACTTGATGGCACCTAACAACAACGACTTACCAAATCAGAAAATCAAGTCATCTGAACTTTCTCGAGTTGGGTGCTAATAAGTGCATTTTTCAGTTCTCTTTCTTTCTGGTGGGCTGAAAATCTTCTTTGGTTGAGAAAAATGCCTGATTAGAGACAGGAGTACCTTCCTTTTTAGGTTGAACAAATTAATTAAGACTTAAGCTGGAAATGCCTCCTGGTGCTGACAGAGTCAAATGTAAATATTTGTTATGTAAGACTTAAAAAATCTTTTAATAGATCACTGCAACTTCCCCACTGTTTTCTTAGATACAGCTTTCTGAAACAGTCCAAATCCACAGGTATGGGGTAGAAAGTAAAAGTAATCCATGAGATAAAATAAAATGTTTACATATGTAGGCAATAATCAGACCTTCTCTTTTTTTTAATCTGCTTGAGCTCAGACAGTGACATCTAACACGTGAATTTCATGTACAGAGGCTGGAAGAAAAGAGAGTTTAAGCTTTTTAAGTTTGAATTGTAGTTTCTTTTTGAAAATTCAAAAAATCTGTGCAACCTTGAAGAGGTCCAAGGTATATTATTATGGGGGCTAATTTATATCTTGTAGTAGCTCTATTCTTTTTACTATAAATTTGTTCTATTAAAGTGCTTCTATACTTCAGTAAGAACACTCCTTACATCCTAATTAGTCCTTTAAAAGACATATCTAAAAATGAGTAAGTTTGCTTTTTTTCTTTTATCTTATTACTTTGGTAGGTATATTCCTTTCCTAAATAAAATTTAAAAAAAATTAGTGGTTTATAGAATTTGAAAAATAATTTTGAAAAATAAGTTGGGAGATTTTGAAACAAATGTATGCTATATGCTAACCACGTTTTTAATGAAGACAGAATGCGGAATAGCTTGAAATACGCACACGCTTTCTTTTGATGAACTAATATTTTTCACTGTTACATGTTTTATATTCCCCCCTGCCAAGAATTCGCATGGTTAGCCTACTTCATCAAGCCTTTCCTTATTTAAATCCTCTCTTTCTTTCTTTCTGAAGTTATCTAACTGGATTGTGTGTCTGGCAAAAATACGATACACCAAAAGACTCCTTTCAGCAGAGTAGGAGTGGAAAGTGGGTGGAAGGAGGGGTCAGGATTTCTTCATGAGCTGTCTTCCAGTATTCCCCTTTGTCCCTCTATTTCCACATTTATCAGTGCCTGACTTGCTGAGTTATTTATGTTTCTGTTTTTCTCATTAGATTGTGAGTTCCTGGAGGGTAAGGACCATGTCCAAGTTAACTCCCCAATTTCCGTATCACCTGGCACAGTTTTGGTGAATTAAACTAAAAGAAGGAGCCCTGGATGGATCTTCTAAGCTTATCTGTTTTTCACTAGATGTTCCTTTGTTTGTGGTCATTCCAGGCTCCTGGGTTCTATGGGATGATTCCTTTCAGGACCCAGAGGTACCTCCTAAAAGTTGGCCAAAAATCATCCTATCATCAAAACTTATTGGAGAATGCTCAGGCTCAATGGGCTTGGGACTGAGAGCCAGAGGAGACGAATGCCTGGTTCTCAACCATTTGGCATCCAGGTTAGGCCATACCCCTTTTCACACACATAGCCTGCAAGAACTCTATTCCTGTAGGCATCCCGATCTTCCCGGGATTTCTCAAACCTAATTTAGATCAGGGTGTGTGTAGGTGAGAGTATTTCAAAGAAGAGGCCCCTGGGGCTTCCAGAAAATTTCTATTCCTAGCAAGTCAGCTTGATATTTCCTGGTGTCCTGAAGCAATCTAGGCTTTTAATCCGGAGCCAGCATGGAATAGCCCAAAGGGCAGGCTTGAACCTCAGGTCCAGTGCTGTCTAACTGCATGACCTCAGTCTTCTCATCTGCTATGTAAGTATTCTAACACAGTAGTCCTTTCTCATAGGGTTGTTGTGAGGTTTAAACGAATTAATACCTGTAAAACGTTGAAAACAATGATTGATATCTAAGAAGCACACAATTTTAGTCTAGTTACATTTATTGCTATATGAGTATTTGCTTTCAAATTTTTTTTTAATTTTTTTACTTTTCCTTTAATTCTAAGAGATTACTTACATACTGTAAATGACCCCTGCACCTATGTTTCTCAGGAGAGAGCCTACTAGCCAGGCATGAGGTGATAATGAAGAAACAAAACAATAAAGTCACTTTTCACAAAAGTGTCCCTGGGTTCCTCTGGCATTGATACGTAAGGGCACTCAAGTCCTGACCTTTTCTTTGAGTACTTATAAAAAAAAAAAAAAAAAGCAAGTCCTCTCCCATTCCTTCGGCCAAATAAACCTATTATGAGGACTTATTTTGTCTTGGGTAACCGTCTTCAGGCAAAAACTGAAATGCTATACAGCAGCTCATGAAGCAAAATTCCATTAAATATTCATTTTAAAGTCAATATTCAAAGAGATAAGACAAAAATTACTTATCTGTTCATGTGACCTCTGCAGTTGGGTAGTTTAACTAGGAATTATATATATTTATACACATACATATATATGTAGTATATACACACATATACACATTGTTGTTAGCTGCTGTTGAGTTAGCCCCAACTCATGGTGATCCCTTACATAACAGAATGAAACATTGCCTGGTCATGCACCATTGCCATGATTGGTTGTGGATCAGACTGCTGTGATTCATTGGGTTTTATTGGCTGATTTTTGAAAGTATATCACAAGGTCTTTCTTCCTAGTCTTAGTCCAGAAGCTCCACTGAAACCTGTCCAGCATCTTCGCAACATGCAAGCCTCCACTGACAGATGTGTGGTAGCTGCACATGAGGTGCATTGGCTAGGAATCTAACATGGGTCTTTTTCATGGAAGGCAAAAATTCTACCACTGCAACGCTACTTCTTCATATATGTAAAGGTATTAGACCCTTAGAAGACAGAAGAAAGCGAAGATCCAAGAACAGAGGAGCCACCACATGGTCACGTATTTGAGAAGAGGAAGAAACACAACATACTACTTTGATAATTGCCTGTAAACATATTTTCTTTTTCTTTCATAAAATCAAAAGGAGAATCAATATGAAAGATGCCAGTGCCTTCATTGAACAGTCTAGCTCCCAGGGGCTGCTCCAGAGGGACACAAGGAGATCATCAGCAAGGCCTTAGCCTTTGTGAGCTGTCAGCAGGCTGGGGGCATCTGACAAGTGACTGGGGAACATAGGGAAGATCTGAATGAGGACAAGGACAGAACTCTTTCAACTTGGAACCAGAAGACCTGAATCTGTAAGAAGTTGGTTGTGTGTTCTTGGGCCATCTAAACAGTCTCTCTCTGTGCCTCAGTATATTCATTGTAAAAGAAGAGGATTGGCTAAATGAGCTTAAGTGTCCCTTTTGTGTTTGCAATACAAGTAGGAGTGGACAGTTGTACCACGTAGACCTTGGCCATATCATTCACTGAGGAAAACGACTTAAATCCTACAGAATGAGATAATCACGTACATCTTCACAACTTTTTATTTTTCTAGGTTTTGACCATTTTCGACCATTTCATCATCTGTTATTCCTTACTGGGAAAGATGGACCAGTCATGGGGGAGAATGATTGAATGAGCCAAACCATCATTTTTTTTTTAAAATCTCTGAGCTGTTGAAAGTTCTTATGAGTGAGGAGGTTTACCCCAGTGATCTGTTTATTTATTGCTTTTCCTTCATTTAGAGTTTTTGATCCTTTCTCCATTAGCAATGGAGAATAAAGAATTGTTTACATTTCTAATTGTATGCGTTTTATACACACACACACACACACACACACACGTTGTTAGTTGCCATTGAGTTAGCTCCGACTCATGGCAAGCCCACGTACAACTGAACTAAAGGCCGCATGGTCCTGCGCCATCTTCACAATTGTTGGTATGTTGGAGTCCATTGTCGTGGCTACTGTGTATTTTGAGTGTCTTCCAACCTAGGGGGCTTATCTTCCAGCACTAGATTGGACAATATTCTGTGATCCATAGGGTTTTTATTGGCTAATTTTCATAAGTTGATTGCCAAGCCTTTCTTCCTAGTCTGTCTTAATCTGGAAGCTCCACTGAAACCTGTCCACCATACCTTAGGTGACCCTGCGGTATTTAAATACTAGTGGCATAGTTTCTGGCATCATAGCAACACGCAAGCCACCACAGTATGATACACTGACAGATAGTGGGGACACCATGTACATATATACTATGAAAATGACCAAAAATAAACATAGAAATAAAGAGTCCTTATTTTTTTTTAACCAAAGTTGTTTAAAGTCATAATAAAGAAAGGAATTGCCTGTAGCATTTTCTAAAAGCACTCGCTTTTTTTCTGTAGGAGAATGTACCATCCTCTCCCTCAGTTGTTAATGAATTGAAGCTGAAAAGCAAGTTGAAGAATGAAGTTGTTAGTAAATGATAGATAATGGACTCACGATGACGCCTGGCTTCTTGTTTCTTAATGGCTATTATTGTTGTAGGAGGGGCTCATTAGTTCCTAGGTGTGGCTTTCCTTCCAGGGCCACATCAGTTTATCAGAGACCGAATAAGCACATGTGATATAATTAGAGATGTATGGCGAGCAAAGCACCTACTCTTCCCATTTGAAAGAAAAACACTCACTTTTCCTGGGCAACCACACCTTCTAATTACTTGCAAATGTTTAAGACTCATTATCTTCAAAGTTTGGAGAAAGACAGAAAAAGCACAGGTAGTAGAAACACCAAGGATCTAAGAAGGCCTTCTGGTTAACCAGAGGCTGTGGTTTATTTTGGGCAACGTCGAAGCCCCACCACAGAGAGCTGACAGCTCTTAGGCAATCCAGAGGGCCTGGTGAGCAGGAGGTTGTGTTCAGACCTACTGCCTATGACCCACCCATTCACCATCTCCTTTGAAGCACTGTGTTGGCAACAGGAGGCTGTTGGTGGTGGGATAGATTGCGTTTTCTAGAACTGAAGTGGTTAAATCCTGCCACCTTTCTTTTCCCCATTGGTCCCAGCTCTCCATTGGGTAGGGTTGAGACTGCCTTCCTTACCTTTGGACTTTGGCATTTTCCCCTGTGACTTAGCTTGGCTATTAAAGGAGCTCCACCACCGGTGGAGGGCCTGCTGAGAAATTTGACTTCCACTGCTGGCAAGATACCCAGACACTTTTCCTGGACCTGTTTAGGTTGCTTTCTGTAAATTCTGCAAGGGCTTTGAGCAACCGAGTCTCTCCCCACTGCACGCACAGGGAATGAGAGACAGATCAAGACTTTAATGAGGGACGAAGTCAAAACAAGGACCAGGAGAAATCTTTTAAGCAGGAACTCAGTGGACTTCAGCATAACATCTCCATGTGACACCAGAATTTTAGTTTCAAAATGAGATTGGCACCATGGTGCGGAATCTCCTATCAAGACTTTCTTCGATGCACCATCGAGTCACTGAGACATTCGTATTTTTTCTGTCTTCTACTTCCTCTTGCTCCTGCATCTTGAAAGATTATATTCTTCAGAAGGAGGGCACTTTGCAGCCTTAGGGGCTATCTTAGTTTCCTAGGGGAAGCTCATTTCCTGTCTCTCCAGGTCTCTGGTAGCCCCAGGTCTTCTTGGCTTGCAGCTGCAGCCTAAATCCAACCCTGGCCTCTGTCCTCACATGGTGTCCTTCCTCTGTCTTCTCTCTGTCTCTTCTCCCCTTTATATCAGGGGCACCACTCAGGTAGGATTAGGGCCCACCCTACTCTGTTATGACCTCATGTTAGCTTAACTGATGCATCATCAAAGACTCTATTTTCAAATAAAGGTCACATTCACAGGTATTAGGGTTAGGACTTCAACATAGCTTTTTGGGGGACACTGTAGAAACCATAACAGGGATATATGTACAAATAATCAAGCATTCTTGTCTCGTAAGTCTGAATGCCACCCTAAGGGTAGATCTTTAAATTCCCTTTGGATTTTTATGAACTTTGGCAGGGGTGCTATGATGTACCTCTGACTATGGTGTCCCATTCAGCTATGGAAACACCTCTGGAGGTTTCACGAATACATTAAGAAAAGCCCTGGTGGCGCAGTGGTTGAGAGCTACGGCTGCTAACCAACAGGTCAGCAGTTTGAATCCACCAGCTGCTCCTTGGAAACCCCATGGGGCAGTTCTACTCTGTCCTATAGGGTCACTGTTAGTCGGAATTGGCCGGATGGTGGCAGGCTTTTTAAGATGAACAAAGTATGTGCTCTGGTTTGGAGTTAATTCCTGGATCCAGCGTTTCTTTCCTTTCCTTTTTGCTTCTTATCTCCCCTCCTTTCTCTTTTTCTCCTTCCTCCCTCCCTCTCTTCCTTCCTAGGTCCACCAATATTATGTCATCTCCTGCTAGTAAAGTATTTAAAAATTTTTTTCTTAGTTTTTCATATAAATTCTGATGATTGCTCGTTTCATTTTATACAAATATATACAAATTAGAAGACACCCAATTTTGAATTAATTTAGAGAGAAATATTTCCAAGTAGTTTCTTTTATCTCAGAAATCTGAGTGCTCAGGATTATCCTGTATAAACAGCCATGTAACCATTTCAAGTTTCAGTTATCTCCATGATTTTACTATCAGAGTCTGATAAATTACCCAATAAGCAGGGTACGCACAGGCTTACTTGTGCTTACTTCCTAATCTGGAGTGCACAATTTCACCTGTTTTGTGGTGAAGCCCATGTGAAATTGTGTACTCCAGATTAGGAAGTAAACACAATTAAGCTCGTGCGTACCTTGCTTACTGTAAGCCTGTGCATACCTTGCTTACTGGTCAATCTGCCCCTGTATCAGGTGCTCTAATTAACCAAATAGCTCCTCGACAGGAGAAAGATGGGGCAGTCTGCTTCTGTAAAGATTTACAGCCTTGGAAACCCTATGGGGCAGTTCTACTCTGTCCCAGAGTGTCGCTATGATGCAATGAGTCAGAATCAACTCGACGGCAGTGGATTTGGTTTTTTTTTTTTAGTAAGCCCTTTCAATTGGACTGGATTTTTAAAATTCTTCTCTCTTAAAGTTAAAAAACGTTTTTAGTATCTGTTAACTGTTCATGTGCTCAGCACTTAACCAGTGCTATAAATGTTGCACTCTCTGAGAACCATATGATACAGACTCCCTCCTGGAGGATTTCCCATCCTAAAGGAGGGCAAGATACACATTGCTGGTGTGTATGCATGCCTATGCATACACACATGTTTTACACCAACACAATGTGTGTTTGCACACACACACACACACACACACAGAGCAGACCTTCCACAATCTTACGGTCTGGGAAATCTATGATTGAGGGAATGAAGTCAAAAGTGAATTTAAAAATAGCATTTAAATAGCTATTGATTTCATTAACATAAAAAATAAATATCAACACTTAATAAATCCCAAAGCAATGATACTTTGTGGGTTGGATATGCTGCTGTTCTTTTCACTGGCATCCTTTGCTCTCCAGAAACTTTTCAGCAACTCACTAAATTTTTAATATGGTTAGTTGCTGTCAAGTTGGCCCTGACTCAAGGAGACCCGATGTACAACAGAACAAGACGGTGCCCGGTCCTGCCCCGTCTTCAGGATCGTTGGTATGCTAGAGTTCATTGTTGGAGAGTTCATTGTTGGAGAGTTCATTGTTGCAGCCACCATGTATTTTGAGTGCCTTCCAGCCTAGGGGTGCATCTTCCCGCACTATATCAGACAATATTCTGTTGTGATCCACAGACTAATTTTTGGAAGGATATCACACCAGGCATTTTAATGAACTGCTGCTTATTGAATAGTTTTGCTCCGTTGAAATTAATATGGTGCTTGTGGTCAGCAGAATTCTAAGAAGGCCCCCAAGATCCCTGCCCTCTGATGTATAAACCAGAAAAGAACAATTGTCGTCAAGTCAATTCCGACTCACGGCGAACTCACGTCTGTCAGAGTAAAACTGTGCTTCATACGGTTTTCAGTGGCTGACTTTCCAGCAGTAGATTAGCCTTTCTTCTGCAGTGCCTCCGGATGGACTCAAACCTCCAACCTTTTCGTTAGCAGCCGACCATGTTAACTGTTTGCACCACCAAGGAACTCCCCCGAAGTATATCAACAACCAGCCAGTTGCCAGTAAGTCAATTCTGACTCATGGCAATCCCATGTGTCAGAGTAGAACTGTATAGGGCTTTAAATAGCTGGTATTTTGGAAATAGATTGTCAAGGCTTTCTTCTGAAGCATCTCTGGGTAGACTTGAACCTCCGACTTTTTGGTTAACAGCTGAGCATGTTAACTATGTGCGCCATCAAGTAGCTGTTGGGTCGATTCTCCAGATGTAT
>NW_004444237.1:1346045-1347009 GCF_000243295.1 Trichechus manatus latirostris
TATGGATCACAACGGCCTGATCCCCTTGTGCATGGGGTCACCATGAGTCCAGGGCTGATTCGACAGCAGCTAACAAGAACAACAACAAGTTTCAGTAGGATCTAAACTCCACCAAGATGTAGGCTGCATGATGGCAAAGATTTTTGTCTGGCCCACGTTGTTGTTCTGTGCCGTCAAGTCGATTCCGACACACAGCGACCCTGTAAGACAGAATAGAGCTGCCCCATAGGGTTTCCAAGGCTGTAATCTTTACGGGATTTTTAAGGTCTTTTCTCCAGCAGAGTGACTGGTGGGTTCCAACTGCCGACCTTTCAGTTAGCAGCTGAGAACTTAACTGTTGCACACCCAGGGCTCCTTTTCTGGCCCATAGTAGGCATTAAGTAAATATTTGTTGTTTAATTGAATTATTCCTAGAACCTCTTCCCTTCCCCTTAGCCCTGTGCTGAAGTTTGCTGAGTGTTTATTTTTCTCAATCTAGTTTCAAACTCTGAACTCCCTACTGACCTGTTCACCAATAATCATTTCCTGCTGGAAGCATGCCTCCAGTCCTGATGCCCCAGGTTTTTCTGGGCGACATGTCCAAATATCTTTTGCAAAGGGACCCTCGGGAATCCCAGTGCTGTGGTTTTAAAATACCTTCACACATAGCAACAGTAATGGACTAGTGATCACCTTTAACCAAAGGGTGAGCATTTCCAGTTTATGAAATCAAAAGAGAAGAGAAATATGCTCTAAATCTGGAAAGGAATAAGTATTCATCGAATAATATTTAAACGAACTTGGTGGATTTTTTAATATTGGTTAGAGGAGAACAGGCAGCTTGATTGTTTTTTCTTCTATGCGCTGGTTATTTTAATGCAAAGTAAAATGCTCAGTATCCTGCTTGCCAGTGGAAGCTCCTGTTACTGCTACAGATCACAGAGGGTTGGTGCAAACACTAATTTGACGATATGGAAGCCTGGGT
>NW_004444237.1:1349001-1349991 GCF_000243295.1 Trichechus manatus latirostris
ACCAATCACGTCATTATCATAATGGGTTCATGTCCTAAAGACATCACATTCAAGTAGAAGCAGTTGCTGAGCTCACAATTTTCATAGAATATGAATTTAGACATTTCTCTGCCTTATGCAGGAAGATGTAACATAAAAATACAGCATCAAGGCATCAAGGAAAAAACGCAACTTTATTCATAGAAATCAAACCTCTTATTCTTTGTCTTACATTCGTCTTTCTTCTGTAGTCTTTTACTCACACACACAAACACACTTTCTTGATCAAGTAGTATCTACACGAGGCAAATGAATTTCTTATTCAGAATGTCTCTTTCATTAACAGCTGATCCACAAACAGTTCAACCCAAAGAAACCCAGGAAAAATGGATTGCAAGAATGCTAGAGACCTTGCAACCTTGTGAGCTGAGAGAAAGGAAAAAAATCGAGGAGAAAATAAACATACTTTCTCTTTCGGCATCTGCACAAAACAGTTGCTGTTGAGTCGATTTTGACTCATGGCGCCCCCAAGTGTGTCAGAGTAGAACTGGGCTCCGCAGGGTTTTCAACGGCTAATTTTTCAAAGGCAGATCACCAGGGCTTTCTTCCGAGGCACCTCTGGGTGGACTCGAACCTCCAACCTTTCCTATAGCAGCCAAACGCATTAACCGTTTGTACCACCCGGGGACTCCAAGCATTGGCACTACTTCTGTTTAGAACATGTTAACCCATGGGCCTGAATTCACCCTGTGCCCTGTAACATTTTTTTCAGGGAAATTTTACTGCCTGGCAGCTGACACCATCAGTCACAAGATGAAAAGTATTCAAAGGCGGGGAGGAGAGCCACTCTCCAAAAGAACACTTTCCATCTCTATTACACACCGGTGAGCCATTCCATTTCCTAACTTCTCCTCACTGTGACTAATAGGCCAATTCAAGGAATTCATTTTGCTGAATCAGCTCGCTGGAGCAGTCGGGTTTTGCTGTTAAGAAGTCAGCGTCTGCACGTGA
>NW_004444237.1:1350091-1351356 GCF_000243295.1 Trichechus manatus latirostris
TGACAGTTGTTATCATCTGACGATTTTGGTTTCAGGATTGATTCATACTTCGGGGGAAAAAAATGTCCTAGTCTAGAAACTTGGCCCCAGAGACTTTTTATTCAACATGAGTTTTATCACCAAGGTCATTTGCCCAGAGAAGTATTTATCCTAAAATGAAATAAAATACCTCAAACTTTTAAAGCTTATTTATGATCCAGCCCAGTGACGTTGCCATATCTGTATATGCAAATCAACTTGCATACGAGGCCAGTGTCCTCCACAAAAACATATTCATCCAAAATGCAGGAAGGTACACAGGATGGACAACCCAAGTTTTCTCAGACCCTTGATTTGTCGGCAACAACAGTTCTTTGCAAGTGGATTAAGAGAATCTGAAGAATCTAATATATTTGACCCAAATATCTCCTTTTGTCTGGACACAGAATATGATCTTCACATCCACAGGCAGAGAGGGAAGTTAGTGAAGCAGAAACACAGTGAGAATCACAGGGACAATTCAGGACAGGCAGGCACAAGCCAACAAGTGTCACCATTATATAACTCTTTGGTAACAGCCCCCATTTAGATTTGCTTTGTCCATATTCAGAACATTTACACTCAGTAAATAATACATTCTCATAAGCCTTAAGTGAGGATTCTAACTTTTTTCCTCAGGTAGGAAACTTGAAAGAATATGATTTTGCCATAGCTAAAAATATAAAATTCAGTGTGAGCTGGAGGCTAGCTCTGAATTAGTCCTACAGTTAAAAAAAAAAAAAAAAACAAACCGTGTAGTTCCTTTACTTTTCAACAGGCCTGCAAATGGATCTAATTTCCTCTTTTAACAATTCCAAAACTATCCCCATGTTGAAAAGCCAACTGAGGCACACAACTATGAAATGTCTTGCCCAAGGGCATATCCCAGGCATCTGGAAGTCCTTTGTGAGTGCACAGGATTCTGGAGAGTGACGGAGTGCTCTGGTGGTGGGGGGGTGGGCAGACGACCCGTCTATCATGCCTATCCTGTGAGGGCTACTGCCCAGGTCTCCCACTGTTACTAAAGGGTGTCTGCCATATTCCTCTGAGACCCTGGGGCAGAGAGGAAGCACAGATTCAACGCTTGCGGTATTAGTTTTACAGTGGTGACTTCCCTTTTGTACTATAAAAGGGAGTTCACCTTTATTTGCTTACTTACTACCTTGAGTCCCAGCTCCATTTCCCTGTCTTCTTAAACAGAGCACACAGAGTGATTGAACCCTTTCTTGACATCTCAAGACCGGTTC
>NW_004444237.1:1351673-1352827 GCF_000243295.1 Trichechus manatus latirostris
ATAGGTTTGGAAATTTTTAAACACTGTCTTTGTCTTAATTAGATTGCATTCTGATACTCATTATAATAGATAATAGTTGACATTAATCAAAACAACCAACTTTCTAATTGAATTGATAAACCAATCATTCCCCTCAGGCGCTTTATAGCATACTATGTAGAATGAGAATAATTAGATGTATTTGTAAAATATGGTGAAAATTAAAAGCAAAAACAAAAATATATACATACATATATGATTTGTAACTGTAATTTAAAGTGTTGGGGTTTTTTTTTCCCCCAGAGATAATTATCATCAGTGATTCTCTGGGGAAATTGCTAGTAAAAATCACTTGGACTTTTATAAACTGAGGAGCCTAAGCCAAAAATGAAACAAACAAATACATAATTATTTTTTCAAAGAACTACATGCTTTATTTGCTTATGTACTTAAACTGGATTACCTTTACTCATACAAGCAGTTGAAAGATGCTGTTTGGGAGAATCTTTAGCCCAAAAGAATTCCACATCTCCCTCAAATGCCCAGATGTTAATCTGTTTCATCCCTTTAAACTTATCAGTCTTTTATATCTTGATGTAAAGAGAGAATCCCGAGCAGTTTTGATGTGGGGAGGGGCTGTATTTACAAGGAAGATCTGTCACCATGGAGAGTTGAAGGAGGAATGGCCTGCACTGTGGCTGAGAGACCACTGGGCTGAGGGTGCTGTAACAGCCCAGTCTCTGTGGAACGGGAACCCTATGCAGTGGTTCTCAACTTCAGGACGAACCAAACTCAACCAGAGGTTTTGTTATAACACAGATTGCTGGGCCTCATACCCTGAGTTTCTGCAGGTCTGGGGCAGGGCCTGAAGAATCTACATTTCTAACCAGTTCCTAGCAGCTGCTGCTGCTCTTCTGGAAGGTGCACTTTGAGAACCACTGCTCAGGTTATACAGTTTGACGAGGTGTAGAACTTGTTTATTTAATTTTCCAGGGTCAAGTAAAATGTGGAATGCTCAGTGCTTTTGATCAACTTGAGAGGCCTGGTGCCCAAAACAAGGTTCTAAGGGATCATACAAAATCCACATAAGTAGAAATTACAAGGTCTTAGAATAATCCTCTCAATGTTTTTAAAGTTCTCTAAGGCAATTATCTTCTGTCTTAAACATATATATC
>NW_004444237.1:1355310-1356604 GCF_000243295.1 Trichechus manatus latirostris
ACTGCTAAGAAGGGTAAAGAGGTTATAGTTAAAGTCATACAGTAGAAGATCGAGGAATGAGATCTAATTTCTGATTCTGAATCTCATTTTTTCATATATATTCCAGAAGAATCTTTTTAAAAAGTTACACTTACTGTAATTCCTAAAACCCAGGTCTCGGATGGGGTTTTTGGATCTCTAGGAGATCCATAGGTGGATAAAGAAGTCTTTTAACTCCCCAAAGCATATATAAAATATTGTATATATGTGAATTGTATATTTTTCAAGGAGCAGTCCATTACTTCCAAAGGCTTCTCAAAGCTGTTCATATAAAGTTTTATATTTTAGAAAGAAAAGGTATACCTATAATATAGAGAATCTTTATATGCTAATATTCTTTAAAATCACCACAATATTTATTAAAAATATTGATTTAAAATATCCACCTGTAAGTAATGCTGGGCTGTATCCCAGAAATCAGTCAAAGAGTGGTAGTTACTACCTTTTAAACATCAATTTGGAAAAAGAAAAGCATCATAGAATATGCAGGTGACAGTGTAAACAGTGGCCCAGTTCAGAAACCATGTACATATCCGAGACATTTACATGCTAGACAATGGCCCCACTGTAGTTTTTTGCTCTGGGTGAAGGGGAAGGGATGTTGCATGTTCAGACAGAGTCATGTTGAGGAGAAGTCAATTCCTCACTTCCAGTTTGTCAAGAATGACTTCACGGAGATTGTGGGATTTCACTCTTCATCCTTCCCACCCTTTTCACAATGAAGTTCTCAGTTTATTTTTGAAGATGGTTCAGAGGGTGGTTACCTTAAAATAACAGACATTGAAGTGTTTATGTTTTGTTCAGTGACATCTTTGATTTACAAGATTTCAAATGAAAAAATAGATTGGTAATAGGCTTGAGATGATGTCAGAACAAAGCTCCCCTTCATGGGGAAACAGACTGGGGACGGTGGGCCAGAACCTTGCTACTCTCAAGTTGTCAGCTACAGAATGGAACTCAAAACGAGGGGAGGGGACTGCTTATGGCTAAAGATTCCAAAACAAATTATTGTAAGGAAGGTTCTTAAAAAACCAATCCACAGTATCCTATTCATGTAGGGAGGCAGCATGGTTTTGGGATGGTTAGTTTGTCAGGCTTTTAGAAACCAGTTATCCAGTTGCCATCAAGATGACTCTGACTCATGGCTACCCGATGCGTGTCAGAGTAGAGCTGTGCTCTATAGGGTTTTAAATGGCTGCATTTTTAGAAGTAGATCACCAGGCCTTTCTTCCGAACTGCCTCTGGGTGGACTTGA
>NW_004444237.1:1358259-1359242 GCF_000243295.1 Trichechus manatus latirostris
AGATTGGGAGAGCTTGTTCTAGAACGTGTGAAACTATTTTGCATTTTAGCAGAGCAATAAATTCACCTGTTAAACCAATGAAGGAATATTGAAGATATTGATGGCATTTTGTATTCATATGTTTAGAAACCCTTGACAGATATGGGAAGAGGTCTTACCTACCTGGGCAAGAATTAACATTCAAATCCCAGTTCCCACATCATTGAAAGAAGAGGATGATGATAATGCCTCTATCTATCTCTTAGTTGGAATCCAGATTTCTCCTCTCACTACTTGTGTACCCTTGGGAAGTTGGTGGCGTTGGTGGTTCGGTGGTAAAATTCTCACCTTCCATGCAGTAGACCCGGGTTTGAACCCGGCCAGCGAACCTCATGTGCAGCCACCACAAGTGTGTCAGTGGCAGCTTGCGTGTTCCTAGGATGCTGACTAGGTTTCAGTGGAGCTTCCAGACTAAGATTAGAAGGAAGCCCTGGCCATCTACTTCAGAAAATCAGCCACTGAAAACCCTAAGGATTACAATGGTCTGATTTGTAACCAATCACAGGGATGGTGCAGGATCGGGTGGTGTTTTGTTCCATTGTGCATGGGCCCACCATCAGTCAAGGTAAGTAAGACCTCTTATCATATCTGTCAAGGGCTTCTGGACTCATGCCCCACTCCTAGGCAGCTAACAACACCCATGGGAAGTTACTAAACCTCTCTGTACTTTAGTTTTCTCATCTTTAAAACAGCGAGAATAAAAGGGTGTATGTCAGAAGGTTGCCGTGAGGATTAAATGAAATAATCCAGGTAAAGCAGTCAACACAGACTGGCACCTAATAAACACTAAATAGATGGTAGTTACTCCATAGATACAATTTTCTTCTAAACCCAACTGTCCAGCGCACAAGTCCATGGCCTTGGAATATGGTGGTTTTGAAAAACTGCTCTAATTCTAGTAATGTAGGGAGAGAAAGCATTCCTGGTCTTGTCTGAGGTCTTCA
>NW_004444237.1:1360214-1362478 GCF_000243295.1 Trichechus manatus latirostris
ACTGCTGATGCAAAATATGTTTTTCCTGCAACATACAATTTACATGGCAATAGCCTCATTCTATATTCCCCGTGTTTGCCTGTGGTCCAATCATTTAAAAAGAAATGTTGTGTGCTGGCTTTTATAGGAGTGTCACTATCTGACGTTACTAGAAGAAATGGGTACTTTTTCCTACAATTCTTCCAGTAGCTGGAGCGAAAGCAAAGGCTCCTTGAATCTGACAATGATAAGAAAATTGTATTACAGCAACTCTTTTCCAAACTGTGTTGCTAGGAGAACTAGTATCCCTCTGTCAATCAATCAATCAATCAAAGAGTTTCTGGTAAAATAGGTTTGGAAACACTTGAGTTAGCAAATCTTCTTACCACAAGAGTAAGACACTAAAGTGCATTAGGAATATCCAAGAAAGAGACAAAAGATACAATGTTTTCACTTTATTTAACTTCGAATCACACAGTTTTTTAGAGACACCTATGTACAAAGTGAGGATCATTGATATTTCACTGGTCAAAGTTTGGAAAATACTAGAACTGAACTAAAGAGTTACATGATTAGACAATTCCTGACCCTTTGCAGGGAATTAGGCCATAATTTCTGTTTGATGTTCTCCCGTAGGAGTGTGCAGGTTTTCATTTAGGTTCCTGGGTGCCCAGGACTCAGAATACCAATAAAACTAAACCACCGTGCCAACAATTAATATTATTAATGTATTTAATATCAAAGAGTATATGAAATGGCAGTAGTAACATTAGAACTTGTCTCACTTCAGGGGGAATGATGAGAATCAAGGTCAGCATGAAGCTGATTCCTAAGAGATGAAGGTCAGACATACCTCAACCTTTTTACCAATTCTGCCACCAGTCATCCCTCCCACGGCACGTTCTCCTTCTCTTCTGGGTTTGATAATCCGTTGCAGTGGCCACAGAGAAGTCACAGACCATACTTATAGTCAAGTGGTTTATTATGGAAGTAACAGTTAAGTGGTTTATTAAGGAAGCAACAGGACACAAGTCGGGATCGGGATCAACAGGCTGCAACTCGGGATCAGGATCAGGAAGCATGTAGGCAAAACCTCCCTTCTTCAGTGCAGGACAGTTGTCTCTGCTCCTCTCAGCCGTGCAAGCAAGCATGCCCTTCTCTCTGCTGTGCACACCCTCTCTCAGCCATCGGGCCTCCACTTGGTCACCTAATGATAGGCTCCTCTCAGCCCCCTCAGGATAGGCCTCTCTGCCTTCAGCCTCCCTGCCATTGGCCTCTCCACGGCTAACGGACCCAGCTCATAGCCAGTGGAGCAGTTTGGTTCAGTTCCCTTCTCGGTATTCCCAGGAGCAGGTTTCTGCCATCACCACCGATTCTGTGGCAGGGCCCCTTCTGGGCCTCTCGCTGTCTTCAGTGTTACCGCCCTTGACCTGTGTGTGCTACAGTTCTTTTAGGTGGGTCCCCACCTCCCGTCTCTCTGCTTCTTCTCTCTTCTTGCTTCTCTTGCCTTTCCACCTTTTTACTTCTTTCTCTGTCTGCAAACTTCTGTGGGGTTGGCTGCATATATAAGCAAACTCCTTGTCAATTTCACAGCATGGCCCACCAGGGCAATCAACTGACCAATCCCCTCTTGGTAAGCCACTGTCACTTCATTTGTATAGTAGGCTATAGTGATTTCATTTGCATAAATATATTGACCAATCCCTGAAAGGTGCATAAAATAGACCAATCACAGGGCAGGCTGCAACTCAGGGCCAGAGAAAAAGTATCAAATCACAAGCTGTTTACAGCTCACCCAGGAGATGTCAATCAACCTGGGCAAAAGTAACAAGCCCTCTGGGCTAGAAAACTAGAGCAAAGGTTACTACTCAGAGTTTAGGGGAAAAAATCTCTCCAGCTGTTATTTCAAAGAGCCAAGGCAAAAGGCCACAGAAAAGAACCCATTTCACCACAAAACATCTTAAAGTAACACATCCTAATTTGATTTTTAATTTTCATGTATTTATTCATTCACCTAACCACTTACGAACGTGTTTTAAAGTGCACTGAAGCTACTTTATTTTCTTACCATTCGTTTCTTTCTAGGAAAAGGTAAGTACCCATTTCAAAGGTTATTAAAATAAGAATTTAAATTGTTTAAAAATTATTACTTGTGCTTGAGGGGGATATATTGTTATGGATTAGAAATTGGCTAGGGCAGAGTTAGGAACAGTGGCTACTCTTCTAGATTCTAAAGAGAATTTTTATAGGTCTTTTTTTATTTTTAAGATATCATTATGCTCTAG
>NW_004444237.1:1362886-1364633 GCF_000243295.1 Trichechus manatus latirostris
TTTATGGCTGAGTAATATTCCATTGTATGTATGTAGCACATATTCTAATACTGGCTCTTCCACTCAATAGTTGAGCCTCAGATATATATAGAAGAAATAAATGTACCTACCCCATAGATAGGTAACTAGCAAATATTAGTTTTTTTGGTCTCTAATGCATTCAAGTGTGACTTCAGCTAGCACAATTTTATTAAAATCATTAAATTCGATGGAAAGAATACATTCCTTTGTTTTCTGATTATAGGAAGTAATATATATGTTTTATGGTAGCTGTAAAAGTAAAATTAATGTAAAGAAGAAAGTAAAAATGGACTCTGACTACACGACCTCGAAATAAACACTATAGATATATATTTTAAAATTTCTTTTATGTTTCTCCACTCTCCATGCCCCCAATCCCTACTGTCTCTTTCTCTCCTACCTTCTCTGCCTCCTCCTTCTCTTCCTTCTTCCTCTTCTCTGTTTCAATGAACTTATATCTGGAGCCCTAGTGGCGCAGTGGTTAAGGCTCAGCTGCTAACCGAAAGGACAGCAGTTTGAATCTACCAGCCACTCCTTGGAAACACTATAGGGCAGTTCTCCTCTGTCCTAAAGGGTCACTTGAGTTGGAATTGACTCAATGGCAATGGACTGGTTGGTTGGTTTGTTTTTTAGGACATAGCTACAATTTTTTTCCTGTTTCCCTCCCCCATTTATTATTATATTATAAGCATTTCCCCATGTCATTAATATGGTTTGAAATTTTTATGCTTATATAATAATTTTTGTATGAATACATTATTATTAATCCATTCTCATACAGTTTGACATTTGGATTTTGTAAAATTTCTGGTGTTATAAATATTGTCACAAAGGAGGCCATATGTCATATTTTTAAGAGAACAAACTATGAGGCTGGGACTTGTTCCACCTTAAGAATCCTTGTTTGACAAATGATCATAATTATGATATTTACTTCTTAAGATTGCTGTATTGAATGAGATACCTGTTACACCCGTTGCTGTTGAGTCAGTTCCAACTCATACCGACCCTATTTAATGTAAGCAATTAGCCTGAAATTTTAAGATGAATTCGAGAATCGTTTTGTCATGTTTCCCCCATTCAATACAAACAAAACAAAACAACAACAACAACCTTATTGGCATTTTGATTTTGGTTTCATTAACACCTCAAGATCATTAAGAAGAATCAACATCTTTATTAATTTGGTGTTTCTTTAAAATACATGGTATCATTTTCATTACTTAAATCTTCATCCTCCCCATTGCCACTAAGATAGTCTTCCTAAAACCAAAATAAAATCTCATCCCTTCTTTGTTTCAAACTTTCCAATCTTTACTGAATAGTATATGTTCTTGCATTTGACTTGCAAGTCTACTTTTCTGATCCAATGCCCTTCAGATTCTTCCCGAATTCCAGTCATCCATAATTATTCACAGCTCCCTAGACACACTAAGCTCTTTCAGACTCCACTGTCCTTGTACATGTTGTGCTCTCTGCCTAGAATGTCTTTCCTCCATTTGTGTATCTGCCAAATTGTTGCTTGTTTTTCATACTTAAACTCAAAATTTCTATCACTGACAAAGCCATCTCCGATCACTTTTCCACTCCTACTGGTTCGCTTCTATGATGGAATGGCTTCTTTGGTTGACATGTCTCTTTCTTCCAACAGACTCTTGGACCTTGATGACAGGACTTGTTTATTTTTAAATCTCTGGATCTCCTGTATCTAGAGTAGAACCTGCAC
>NW_004444237.1:1365586-1367122 GCF_000243295.1 Trichechus manatus latirostris
CATTTCTCTTCTTCTCAAGAAAGACTATCAGTATGCAATCACTGAGACTGAAATTAATTATAAGGATAATCTTGAATATAAACTAATAAAGAATTCTGTTGCAGATTTTTTTATTATTAATAGTAGGTTCCAACCGATGAAACTGGTGTTCTGTGGCACTGGGTTTGAGTAAAAGAAAAATTAAAAGGAAAACACAAAAAAACTACCAAATATTTTATCAAATTATAGAAATAGTTGAGAAGCTTCCAAGAAATTTTGCTTTTAAAACAGAAGCATAATTCTGAAGGAAATTCTAGAAACATTTGGATAAATTGTGATTATAGGAAAAGAGAGGTTGTGAATTTCATAGGCTGTAGGAATTCACCCTTTATCAGGCAGTAACTTCATCTATTATGTGAGTCTACTCTAAAATTAACATTCTGTTGGACTAAGGAAAGAGAATAAATTTTTTTTAAGTCTTGATTAAATTGTGTAATAAAAGAAAATAGTTTGTATAAGTAGTTAATAAAAGAGCAAACCCTCTATGGACCTGCTTTAGTATGATTACAAGTGTGCTTCCTGGAATGTCCCTCAGTCTATATATACCGAAATCCTATATATTCTTTCTACCATCTTGGTCTGTCAGTTTGTTGTATGGTGCTGGCTTCTGTGTTGCCATGGTGCTGACAGATTTCTGCAGCGCTTCCAGACTAAGACAGGCTAGGAAGAAAGGCCTGGTGATCTGCTTTTGAAAATTAGCCAGTGAAAAGCTTATGGTCACAACAGAGTATTGTCCAATGTAGTGCTGGAAGATGAGCCCCCTAGGCTGGAAGATACTCAACATACTCAGTGACTGCAACAATGGACTCAAACATACTAATGGATCATGAAGATGGAGCAGGACTAGACAACATTTTATTCTGTTGTGCATGGGGTTGCCGTGAGTTGGAGTCAACTTGATGGCAACTAAGAACAACAATATATACTCTTTAAAATTCACCTCATAGCTCAAATACTTTTAGACTTGGCCTATCCTTGAGGCTCTAATTCTGCGTAGCCAGCTATCTGCTCTTATCATCACCTGGTTCTTTGGAAGACGGCTCAAACTCACCAGATTCAAGAACAAAGACATTACTTACCTTCTCCGCCCTAAATCTGGTCCTTGCCCATTGTCTCTACATGGATCATCCATCTGGTTCTAAACCAGAGTGTCATTCCTGACTTGTTCTCTGTTCATTATCTCAGGACAATTTTCCATCACTTCTTACCTGGATCAGTGCATTAGTGTCCTGTCTGATCCCTCCACGTGTAGCCTGATTCTCGCCTCAATCTCTCTCCATATCCCAGCCAGAAAGATTGAGCTGAGGTGTAAGTATGATTATATACCACCTGTCCATCAAAAGCTTGTGCTATAAGAGGGTGCACATACGCACACACACGTTCACTCATGCACACACATTCATATAAAACCTTTCAGTGCCTCCCAAAATCTTCTAAGATAAAGACCAAAATTTTCAATATGATATATGAGGCCCTGGGCACTCCGCCTACCTGCTC
>NW_004444237.1:1377429-1382184 GCF_000243295.1 Trichechus manatus latirostris
GGCAATGGCTGAAGCCAGCCCAGGATCTGGTGCAGAGCAGGGAGGGGGCAGGTAAATGGGAGAGAGGTTTTTCCCAAAGGGGTGTTTTGGGATCTGTGCAGTAGGTTAGATGCATGTAGTTATCTTTTGCCAATTGAGCACTGCTTTTTACTGGTTCTGGAGGTTTGAGTAGACTCTTTGCCACTCAGTCTCTCCTGGTGTGGAAAGCATGTCCCAAGTGCCACTGCTTGCCTCACCACGTGCGCTGGCTGCAGAGTGCCTGTTCCCACCAGGTCATGTCTGGCAACTCCTCGCTGCTTCTGAACCATCTCTCCCTCCCTCTGTCACTCAGTCTGATTCCCAAACTTTGCCTTTGATGGTCAGGGCTTCTAGATTGTCATGTAAAATTGATTCACTTGTTTTTTTGGGGGGTCTTTGTTGTAAGAGAGACCACAGGAAGCATCTCACTACTCCACCATTTTGGACCCACCTCCTAGACTTATTTTTTTGGTCTTAATAAATTTGCCAGTTGAAAGAGCCCTTCAGGAATTGTTAAGGGAAGGTACTAGAAATACAAGGCCTGAGTGGCACTGATTGTCTTTATCACAATGTTCAGAATTGAATAGCCAGGTAAGGAGCACTGTGTCTCAGGAATAACTCTTCTGATTTTGGTTGCTATGCCCTTCCATCTGCATTTTGTAAAATTTAATGTGCCAGAAGAGGATTAGGTTAGCGGTCAAAAGGATTGGTCTCTTGTCTGTATGATATGGAGAGAAGTAATTAACCTCTTTGAGCATCACTGTTTGCTGTTTTAAATCAGGGGTGGGTGGCAGGAGGGGAGAGGAACTGAACAAGGATGTTGCACTAAAATAGAGGGTCTCAAAGGGCTACACCAGTCGTAAAATTCTTTTAAATCCTTTCATTTCCTTAGATTCTCTATAAATAGATTTTTTTAAAAGGTTAGCTCTGTTCTTTCTGTTTCTAGTTCTTTGCCTGAGAGTTACAATGAGCACCATGGTTTGTAGCTGATTCTTTTAACTTGCTGTTTGTTTACACCTGGGCATAGCTGAGGAGGGGTCGCAGGGCATTGTGCCCACGTGTTCCCCACCAGACTGTGGGCGGCTATAAATCATTTTATCGGGCTCTATTTCCTGAATATTTCTTTTAGGTAGTGGGGGAGGGTGGGCTATAGAATTCGAAACAGATTTATTGAAAGACCTTTGAGAATAAACTGCAAGGATGACCCAGCTGTTGCTGTTCCTACATATCCCAGTGAGGGACTCTCAGTGAAAAAGACTAGTACATAATTAGTTTCATTTGTAGGTAAAAGAAGGTCTTTGAAGACGCCTGGCATTCATTATAATGGTGGTCACTGTTGCCTTTTCCAAATCCTGGTTTTTAAGATTGCACGCTGTCAATTTAGAGGGTTTTGCATCT
Organism: Trichechus manatus latirostris; assembly: GCF_000243295.1. Lineage (NCBI taxonomy): Eukaryota > Metazoa > Chordata > Mammalia > Sirenia > Trichechidae > Trichechus > Trichechus manatus. The sequence continues at coordinate 1,378,846 of NW_004444237.1, forward strand.
ATTAGGAGAAAGCGGGTGCTTAATCCAGGCATAAGTTGTAAAAGACTGAGGTGAATCGTGTGGGCAAGGTTAAATGACATATCATGTCCCATTCTTGGGAGACTCATCCTTGGAAGGTGAATATAGGCTCTTTGTTTTGTATAGTAGGGACTTTGCTCTTTGTCCTAAAAAAGTGGCCAGCACTCCAAATGGCAGCAACAGTGCAACTGTGCTTCAGCTGGGTCTGGTACTTGGTTGTTGGTCCAACATATCCCTGTTTTCTTATCATTTTGTGGATTCCAAGTCCTCCTTCCCAAACTCCACACAATCCTAGTGTCCATGCCTCTCAGGACACCACTTTAATGACTACTGAGACTCTGTGTGATGATGCATGGAGAACTCTAGAAGCTCCACTCGATGACTTCTTGGCCACCCTTTCATCTGCACCAAGCAATCTCCAGATCCCATGTATCCCAGGGCCCATGGAGTCTCTGGGCCCCCGGTGACCCTGCAGACTTCTTTGGATCCCCCTACTGTAATAGAATAGATGGTGGGTCCCAGACCCCAATAGCCCTCAAAGTATTGTTCACACAAAGCCAAATTCTATTTCCCCTCTGCTTTCCTACAACTCTACTGCAAATACTACTAATTGTAATAATTATCATTTATGGATCTTATACTAACCAAAAATCCAACCCTGTTGCTGTCGAGTCTATTCCAACCTTTTGGTTAGCAGCTGTAGCTCTTAACCACTGTCCCACCAGGGTTTGTAGTAGAAACTAACTACTTTTCATGCAGTAACACGTTTAATCCTCACAGGATATTTATGATATTCTTTAATATTTCCATTTGACTCATGAGAAAACTGAGGCATAGAAGGCAACATAATCTCTACAAGTTATACAGTAAATAGCATAATTGGGTTTTTTAAATCAGGAGATTCTGATTCCAAGATTCAGCTCTTAGCCATGAGCATGGCTAGCCATGTGGAGCCCACACAACCATGATCCAGTGCTCTATTTGCCTTCTGATTAAAAAAAAAAAAATTTCTATCTCCTTTGTGCTGCTCAAGGCCCCAGTATCTAAGGGAACATTGACCCTAGCCTCCATGTCCCCTGAATTTATTTGCCCTATCTCTAAGCAATCACAGGCTCTGAACAACAAATTATATTAGTTATCTATCACTCTCTAACAAATTACCCCAAAACATAGTGGCTTGAAACAATAAGCATTTATTATCTTACAGTTTTGGAGAGTCAGGGATCCTGAAGTGGCTAAGTTGTGTGATTCTGTCTCATGGTCTCTCATGAAGTTGTAGTCAGGATGTTGGCTGAAGCTGTACCTTCTGAACCCTTGACTAGAGCTTCCAAGAAGGCTCACACATATGGCTCTTGGCTAGAGTCCTCAGTTCCTTGCCACTTGGGCCTCTCCACAAGGCTGCCTGAGTGTCTTCAAGACTTGGCAGTTGGCTTCCCCTAGAGCAAGTGATGGGAGCCACAATCTTTTTATAACCTAATCTTGGAAGTGACATACCGTCTTCTCTGCAATATCCTCATTAGAAGCAAGTACTAAGTCCAGCCCACTCTCAAGTATTTGCAGGGGAACTAAACTTCAGAGAATTTATGGTCATATGTTTAAAACCACCACATGCAGGTACTTGAGGAGTTACTTCATGCAAAGTCCTACTTACCTCAGTACTAAACTTCATTGACTGAGGCATCTATGGTATAAAAGAAAGAACACTGCTTGGAGTCAAATAAAACTGTTTCAATCCATGTCTTGCTAGTTATTAGTTGTATGAGCTTGAGCACTAGCTAGTGCTTTGGCTTTCTAATGTGGAAAATGGGGATACTTATCCTTACCTCATTGTTTTGTTACGATGGGAATTTATAACTTAGAATTTCTCTGAAAGAATTTTTTTATGGAAAAAGCTATACAAATAGAAAGTACCTTTGAATTGAAAGCTCAACATTATATCTCCTGGAAAAGAGAGAAATAATAACTGTAGAATCTGGAAAACATCTAAAACTTTGTTTATTTATTAAGTCATTGGAGCAATTTTCCAATAAACCTATGTCATGAGGTCCATTGAATGGAAAGAAAAGAATATTATTGAGTATATAATAATGTACACATTCTGATAAAGATAAAAACAAATAAGCAGACTGAGCCATTAAGACAATAAAATAAGCAAGCTGACCAGAAACTACCGCTGAATATTTAAACCTTCAGAGGAGCGACATCAGTGCTAATTAACGAATTATGAAACTCACACAGTTTTAAAGATAATTTTATGACACCTATTTCTCATTATAAAGATACTGCCATCAACAGTTCCTGTCACCGAATACTAATTAAAACTTTCCCTATCCCCTTCTACAAAGTAAACTCAATAGCAAAAAAAAAAAAAAAAAGAGTTGTGACTGTAAGGATTTTATTTGGAATCTCAACACAGTGAAATTTGCATGAATTCTAATAAAGCAAAATTAAAATCCATTAACACTTGTCTCGTAATTAACGTAAGCATGTTGTTTTAAATGACTGTGATTCAGACATATGGAGGGAAGGCAGGATGGGAGAACGCAGAGCAATGGGAGCTATGCAGAGTATAAACTAAGAATGATGCTATTCAGAAAGCTCCCCATTGTAGGAAAGAAATATAAGTTATTTAGGCTTTTAGGAAGCACTGAAAATGCTTTTCATTTCACAATGTATAGATTCACTCAAGACTTTCACCAGATGTTTATTTTACAAGATATATATGACACATACATTTATGTACATTAATGATAGCCTATTACTCCATTCTAATTACTACCCCCTGGAGAGAAAAAAAAATGTTGACAAATATTGATTATTTAAGACAAACTACAGAAACCCATATTTTCTGATTAAAAAAAAGAACGTAAATTTTGTTTTAGGCTCCTAAATATTTTACAAGAATTAAGCCATAATGCGTTGAGGATTAATATTTTGAACTTAATGGTGTATTACCTTATAGTTTGGTTTAATTATTTCCTCTGTTCTAGACAAAATAAATTCTGCTAAAATGGAAAATAAGGTTTTCTGGAAATAAGGTAAAAAGATAACTTGCCTTTGAAAGATCTTGTCTAGGATCACGGATTGTGGTTACACCTAAACTGTAAACAAGTAGTAATGAGAAAGCAGACAGAAAAATAACAGGAGGTGTTTTAGTATTTTAATGATGGTGGTGGTGCTGGTGGTGGTGATGATGACAATAATGAGATAGCTGACATTTATTGAGTGCTTACTGGATACCGTGCACTGTGCTAATGTGGATGGTCTTATTCCCTACTTGCAATAATGTAATAATGCTACTACTATAAAATGATAGCTACA
>NW_004444237.1:1382628-1384678 GCF_000243295.1 Trichechus manatus latirostris
TTATCAGTTGCAGACTGGACCATTGTGATCTATAGGGTTTTCATTGGCTGATTTTTGGAAGTGGGTTTCTAGGCCTTTCTTCATAGTCTGTCTTCATCTGGAAGCTCCACTGAAGCCTGTTCAGCATTGATAGTAACATGCAATTCACCACTGATGGATGGGAGGTGTCTGCACATGAGATGCGGTGGCTGGGAATCGAACCAGAATCTCCCGCGTGGAAGGCGAGAATTCTACCACTGAACCACCTTTTCTTAGCCTTTTCTATTCATCACTCATGCAAACCCAAATTAATGAAAATATTAATAACAATAATGACAGTAATAACACCACCACCACTGTGACTCCTACCACCGATAGACGTGTGTATTTGTAGAGCACTTTTCAATTTACGAAGTCCATGGGGCGGGCGATTGTCATCTGATAGACAGACTGGAAGACTGAAGAGCTTTCTCTGAGATGTAGCTTCTTTCCTTTCACTTTAAAATTAGAGAAGAAGAATAGCTGACTTATCAGCACAAAAATTTGTGGGGGGATGGCATGAGAAATCATTATTTACTGGTGTTTATCTACAATAAAAGACCCATAGACTCTAGAATGAAAGAAGTAGCTTATATTATCTTGTGTGTGTGTATGTGTGTGTGTGTGTGAGATAGAAGAAGGAAACACATAGATCAGATGTGGATTAAAAGTTCAGAGGGTCTTGAAAGAGTTGATATTTGGAGTGTGGTTTCTCTTTCATCTATATATTCCTTCTGGGAAAATAAGAGTTAGAACAAATGTCTAAGTGCTGAGTCTAACTGGTTATTTAGTTATTTATTTTTGCGGCTGTTATTATAGATCTGTATTTGTTGATCTAACGATGTCTGGGTTTGTGATTTTGCACTTCAAAATCTCATAGTCCGTGTTCTGTTGTTGTTGGGTGCTGTGGAATCAGTCCCCAACTCATGGTGACCCTGTGTGCAAGGGAACAAAACACTGCCTGGTCCTGCATCATCCCTTTGATCAGTTATGGATCAGACTGTTGTGATCATAGGGTTTTCACTGACTGATTCTTGGAAGCAGATTACCAGGCCTTTCTTCCTAGTCCATCTTAGTCTGGAAACTTCCCTAAAACCTGTTTAGCTCCGCTGAAATGCGAGCCTCCACTGACAGCTTGTGACTGCATGTGACTTGCATTGACTGTGCATTGATCCTGGGTCTCTGGCATTGAAAGCAAGTATTCTACCACTAAATCCCCACTGCCCCCTGTCTATGAGCTACACATGCTTATTTCTGCACCTGTGGCTAGGTTAAAGATTTTCTTCTGCCTTGCAAGTGCCTTAAAATTTGTCTCCAAAAGTCACAACAGGCACCAAAGTAATTTTCTTTCTAGAAAGTACACCAATTGTCTTTCGAACTGGAAATAACATTTCATGAAACATACTTCTGTTGGTGCTAAAATAACAGAACCCCCAAAGAAACATGTGAATGATAGCTCCACAGACAACCATTGCAGACAATATTTAAGAAATATGTCATATTTCAAAAATGTTATCCGAAGGTATAGAAAGCATATCTAGGGTATCATAATATTTAGGAAAACACATTGTAGTTATAACCTGTGGTTTTGAAATCTGCACTTAGACACTCTCATTCTATTCATATAATACCAAACAATTGAGTCTTTTCAAATTTCAAACATGAACGAGTCAATAAAATATGCTACCCATATTATGAAGAACTGAGAAATGAAGCATAAAAGGGTCGTATGTACCTCAATATGCAGGCTTGCACGCACACACATACCGTACCATTAATTGATGCCTTTGGGTCTCATGATTGATTGGATTATTCCAAGTTAAAGATTTGCAGCATTTGCCAGTTTATTTTTCCATCCAAGGTTGGGTGTTGGATTTAGTAGCATAAAACTGAAGATGGTCTATTTGTCTAAACAAAGTGTACCTTAAATTATAAAAATTTAATTGAGCAAAATCAAGAACCTTCTAAATTATTCTGACCACATTTTTTCAGTTTTTTGTTTCTTTATGATCTCATCAAATATAAAAAATTA
>NW_004444237.1:1399955-1401072 GCF_000243295.1 Trichechus manatus latirostris
TCTCACTCCATTTGGTGCTTGGCTGAGTTCTTTATCTCTTCATTTAGGGTTTCAGGATTGTTGTTTTCTCTGTTCGGCTTAGTTTTTCGGATCTTTGCTGTGGAGGGACGGCATGGTGCTTCTGCCTAGAGCGCCATTTTGCTGGGAGACTGTTTTTTTTTCCAGTTTTGATAATGTTTTCTTTTAGTTTCAGAGAGTGTTTGGTTAATTGCAATACCTTGTTTTTTTTTTAAAGAGAAGTCCATTGTACTGTGTCATTTATAAAGCTGAACTAAATGCTGTTTTTCAATATCCAGCTGAATTCTTTGACAGCTGAACAGATTTTGTTTTTTAAACTTTTTAATCTATAATGTTGGAAATTCCTTTCAAATATATTAGAAAGGCATAACTCTCTGTGCTTCCAGATATTTTTATTGGGCCTTGATATAGCCCCAAAATGCACAATTTTCCTATCTAATGTCCATCACTAATTATGTACGAGTGGTTATTATATGCCAAGCACCATGTCAGGCACTTAGGGGAATAGAGAAGATATAAACCAAAATATTTAGACTGAAATTACTTTACAACAATAAACTAAAAAAAAAGTTGTTTTGAACCTCATACCTTTTATTGTTGTGACTGAGAGCAGCTAAGAAAGTTTTCCTTTATTTATTTATTTATTGGTCTGGAATGAAGTTGAGAAACAACTTTTTCTGTTTCTTAAACCAATAATCCACTTTTCAAACTATGGTAAATCATTCCCGTAGAGTAGGCGTTTTCTCAACAGTACACAACAATTGATCATAAACGTTGTTTTCTTCTCAGTAAGGGAATTAAAATCCATTTTTAAGGACCAGTGGGATAACTAGAGATTTAAAAATGACTAGAAATGAAGAAAAATTTTATGAACTACTAATTAGTAGTCAATATTCTGACAATTTTCTGCCTTCCAGCTCTCCACCCCCACATCCATAGTAGCTGGAATTTTGAGCAAGAAGCATTCAGCCAACAGAAAACAAGGATAGATATCACAAAAGATATTCTAGAGAGTCCATCAAAGCTGTAACCACCAGTTCCCATTGAGTGAACTCTGACTCATGGCGACCCCATATGTATCCAGCAGAACGGTTTTCAG
>NW_004444237.1:1402538-1404099 GCF_000243295.1 Trichechus manatus latirostris
TGTTTGCTGTAAAGGTGAAAGGCAAAACACTATTCAGGATGTATGCCCTTCGATTTCCTAGATACTGTTTATTTTTTCAGAGTGTACACTATATCATAATTGTAAAATTGTTATGTAAATAAATGTATGGGTGTGTATTTATGTATGTGTGTATACATGTGTATATATGTATGTGTGTATACATATATGTATATATACGTACATATGTATATATGTGTAAAAAATATATGTGTATGTATACATATAGCATTCCCATAAAATCTCTAAAAATTTTAAGGACTTAGAATTTTCTTGAGGGAAGTGTACGTGGGGTTGAGTGTGGGCTAGATTTTTCTGCCTGCTACTCTGTGCTCTGTGAAGAACTTACTTGTAGAAACAGGTCTCCTTTCCACGTAATACTAACATGCCCTTAAGTCGAACACAAAGGCAAGGACTTAGAATATAATGACGAATCAATACAGAGCTTCAAATGAGGGCTTTGTAAGGACTTTGCCCTGTCAAAAAAAATCCGGCTTTGCCTTAAATTCTGAGTGAAAGAAATCACCATAAATGTCACATACCTTTATCGGCTAAAATTAACACAGAAGGGAGCCTTTGTCACCCACACCCAATATTTGTCTTTTTCTTTTCAGTTGGCTCTTATTTAATATTTGTTGAGCCAGATCCTTGCAGTGTATGAGCCACTCTCGGTGATAACCTAAGCGCTTTTGTTTATGGAATTAACTTGCACGCACATTTTAACTTGCTCTTTTAGTCACTGCATTGAAAGCCCCGTGTGAGCTCCGGGAACTGCCTGGTAGAATGGCAGCGGGCGCTGCTTGATTGTAAGAAGAACCTGCAAAGGGTAAAGTCACTTTCCATAGAGATTTCTAATCTGCTACTTCAAATCTTTTTCTTCCTCTTGGCGACCCTTGCTCCCCCCTCCCCCCACCCCATTACCTGAACTTCCTTGGAAATTTCTCTTTCCAATTACTTGATTAAATACAGAAAATCAGCAGTATTGCATTGATTCATTTTTTGCCCCACCACCAGTAAGCCGTTGAATGCGTAGAGTTGTTTATAAGCTGTTTTCTCAAGCAGTGATTCTCAAGCTTTTATTTCAGCAGTCACACCTGACAGGTACACTGTGACATATTCCCTAATTCCTTTATATGTTTCTTAGCATTACTTATAATACAGAAGAAGAAGGAGGGGGGAGAGGTAGAATGACTATTTATTCAATATTTATTCACACACAAACCTATGCCTTCTTTTTATAGATATCATAAAGCCTCAGAGCTTATCCTTTCCAATGAATCAGCAGAGATAAGAGTGTTAATTTATTTACTGGACGTAATTGGAGTTCTTTCATATATATATACGTATATACACAGATATACATATGTATGTATGTATATATATGTATTGCCTAAATCACATGCGTTAGGCGTCATTTATGATTTCCAGCTTATATTTTTTTAAAGTGGGATAAGATGAGTGTATAAATTATCTAGATTTTATTTATTTTTCCTAATTTTCTGAAATTTTCCCTCAGTTGTTGCAATTTCCTCATCCATCTCTA
>NW_004444237.1:1405068-1406817 GCF_000243295.1 Trichechus manatus latirostris
TAACCATTTGCACAACCAGGGACTCCTTAAACTCTTTTAGTCCCAGTAATCTTACCTTCGCGTCTCTTTCTTTCTTCTCTCTGGCACACACACATACACACATCAACACTAAAGTATACAATAAAACCCAAGAACCCCCCAATCAGCCAACATAAAACAAATCCTCCCTTCCATGTCTGGGTGGAATGTCTCCCATTATGTGTGGGTCTCTGTTGTCTTTGTACCCGATTGTAAGTGCCTGGTGGGCGGAGATCCTGTCATTTTGGATTAACTTTCCCATGGGCTTAGTGAATCACCATGAGCTAGGGAGTGCTTATTAAACATTATTTAACTGACTGATAAGTAATTGTGCCAGAAGAAATGCTAATTTCAAAATGTCTGCAAATTCCTACACTTTGCAGGAGGGAAGTCCAGTGACCTGGGGTAGCTCTTGGGAATTAGTAATCTGATACAGAATCTTTCCCCTCTGTGTCACCTGTTACAATTTGGCCTCCCTGTGCCGTGACTGAAAATCATTACCATCTGACAGCTCTCCCAAGCCTGGTGTCTGCAACCAAAGTGAAGTGGTGACTCCTGCTTACATTGGTTAGGGAACAACCTCAACCCACACATTTGTCTGGATTACTTAGATAATTCAAGCCACTCTGTGGAGGCTTGGAGGTTTGTTCTGATGGATATTAATTGTGGGAGGTTAGAAATTGGGCATGAAGACAACACATCTTTCTTGTACCTGAAGCAAGGTCTAAAGCTGTCACTGCTGCCCTTTCATTAATGTGATAGAAAAATGAACTTGCTTTTTGACTGGGTGGTCTTGTAGCAGAAGCAGATCTGTTTGAGAAGGCGGGGAGATGACTGGAGCTGCGAATGAGGGTATTGTGAATCCTGAGTGAACCAGGGTCTTCTAGAACACACGTGTTTGAGAGTAGACTTTGGAAACCCATTTATCTTTTGGCTGCTTTGAAATGCTATCTGTTAAAAAGCATTTGAGTTGCCAAATAAAAACAAGTCAAAGATCAAAGTCCATATTCCTGGACTCCCATGAAAACAAAGGACCATTTACCTGAATAGAGAAAGCTATGGCATCATGGAAAAAAGAACGGATTTGGAATTAGAAGAGCTGGTTTTACAAACTGGCAAACTTTTTGCTCTGATGAGTCCTAACTTTGTGCTTTGATTAGTGTGAACCTCAGTTGTCATCTGTGAAAGTGGAAACAATAATGTTTACTTTAAAGGTGGCTGCTTACAGGAGACTTCCAAATAATATAAGTCACTACACCTCCCTCTAGGGTATAGAGCTTAATTCCTCTCCGTTTCCATGTAGGCTGGACCTAGTGACTTCTGTCCAATGAATACGATAAGAAAAAGGAAAAACAGTAACTTTACAGTGTGGAAACCTGGCAAACATTACCTTCACCAAATGATCAAGGTGAACATCAGCAGTGATAAGTCATGTGGATATCACCTCCTCCTGAGGTGATGTGATCAAAAGGACCCTTCCTCTCTGTGGTCTTCTTCCCCAAAACACGTAGCCCCACTCTATTCATGAGAAAACATCAGACAAACACAAATGGAGGGACATTCTATAAAACAACTGATCCATACTCTTCAAAAGTGTTAAGTCACGAAAAACAAGAAGAGACAGAAACTGTCAAGGTCCAGAGGAGACTAAGGAGGCATAACGACTAAATACCACGTGATACCCTGGATGGGGTCTTGGAACAGAAAGAGGGCATGAGTGAAAAAACTGTT
>NW_004444237.1:1408104-1410251 GCF_000243295.1 Trichechus manatus latirostris
GAGCATCTCAGTGCAGGAACCTCAGGACCAAAGGATGTGCTCTGCTCCTGGCACTGCTTTCTTGGTGGTATGAGGTTCGCATGTGTCTCTGCTTGCTTCTGTCTTTTATGTCTCAAAAGAGATTGGATTAAGACACTATCCAATCTTGTAAACCTCATCAGTATAACTGCCACTAATCCATCTTATTACATCATAGTGATTGACTTTACAACACATAAGGAAATCACAACAGATTACAAAATGGTACCCAATCATACAATACTGGGAATCATGACCCAGTCAAGTTGACAGATATTTTTGGGGGACACGATTCAATCCATGACAGTTATTGTTATTAGAGTCCCTGTACTTTGACTTCAGAAAACATAGTGATCTATAAGGACCCTCTGTAATATATTAATAGCAAAGTCTTGGGCTTATAAGTAGTGTGGAGTTTCTCTATTTTACCCTTACTTTAGTCCAGGTCTTGGGTTAAAGTTGACCAATACTGCCAAAGTGATGAGAATTTTGAGGAAGAATTCATTTTTATCCATGTATTCTTCTTGTAGACAACTCAGATCAGTGACTTAGGCATTAATAATCAAGTACTTCATAAAATGTATAAATATGTTAATTTCATTTATACAAATGTGGATGAAATTGGGCAGTAAATTACAAATTGAAAGTCTAGAAGATGCTTAGAAAGATTAAGGTAATTTTCCATTTTCTTCGGAACTGGCAGCTCTAGCTAAAGCAAGCTCAATATTAATTAAGAAACCTGGAGAGAAGAGTAATAAATTGTTGACATTCGTTGGTGAACAAAACTTGTTATGTAATTCAGAAGTCAGAATTATAGAATTAGAGTTGAAAGGAATTTCAGAGATGATCTGCTCTGATCCTTTTATTTGAAGATGCGATTAAGTGTATTTGAAGATGCGATTAAGTGTATTTAAAGATGCTGAAAGCCTTTTCCAACGACATACCACTGGTTAGCAAGGGCGTGGTTAGGACATGGGTGTCCCGTCTCAGTCATACTCCTTTGTAGCAGAGATTCTTTACTGGGGTCCGTGAGCTTCGAGGATCTCTGAACCCCTGAAACTATATGTAAATGCTTACTTGTATGTGCTTAATTGAATTTTTCTAGAGAAGGCTCCTAGCAGCTTTCTCCAGATTCTTAAAGTATTCTTAACCCTCAAAAGGATGAGAACCACTGCTCTAGAATTCAAAAAATTAATCCTTTGAACTGTTCCTGGGACAATCCCAGAATTGTTTTAATGCTTCTAAAACTTGCATCAGATTTTCAATTGGGAATATGGTAGCTCTGACCGAATCAGTTCCTGGAAGTTACCATACTCTTTGGGAAAATCGGACTATATGACTTTACCCGAGCATGTGATCCTATCCTCTAGGAACAAAGTAGGCTTCTATCTACTATGTAAAAGATAGATGATGCATTGAGCACCTAATGTATTAAAATATATTACTAATTTAATATATTTAGATCTAATAATCAATTTAATCCTCAACAATCATATTAGAAATGTACTAATATTATCCTCATTTTACAGATGAGGAAACTAAGGCACAGAGATGTTTAGTAACTTGCCCAAAAGTCACAAATCTCAAAAGTGGTAAAGCCATATTTTCTGAAGCCAGACTCTAGGGCCTGTACTCATAACACTGCACTATGCTTCTTTCTCTCTGGTATAAAATAAATTTATTTTTTATGACGTATTAGATAAACAAGCTGTCACTGACCTTCACAGTAGCTTCTTAATTTGTAACTATTGAAGCAATAGAATTTGGAGTAAAGGAGTATGGGCTTCGGTAAGTTAAAAAAAAAAAAACAAACTTGTTTCTGTTGAGTCAATTCTGACACATAGCAACCCTATAGGACAGAGTAAAACTTCCCCATAGGGTTTTCAAGGAGCAGCTGCTGGATTTGAACTGTTGACCTTTTGGTTAGCAGCTGAGCTCTTATATATGGGTACTTCTGACTTGGACAAGTCACTTACAGCTCTAAGTCTTGGTTCTTTTATCTGTAAAATGGAGCTGATAATAACATTTATCTCATAGAGTTGCTCTAATGATGAAATGAGATGATGAGTGTAAGCATTTAACATTGCACCTGCCAGATAGTCGCTTCTCTATAAATGTTAGCAATCATT
>NW_004444237.1:1414499-1423036 GCF_000243295.1 Trichechus manatus latirostris
GTTGAATGAAGAACCTGTGCTTAGTGGGCCCATATCAATAAACTCAGACTGATCCAAGTTTATGTTCCTTGCACCATTATCCCACATCCTTAATATCCATTCCCATACATATTCCCCGGGTTTCTGTTTGGATACATTGCAAAAATCAAACAGTTCTTTTGGAGTGTAGTGTAACCAGACACCATTCGAAGTTGGGAATTCAACTGGCACTGTAATTCAGCCACTCCTACAATAAGACTGTGGGTTGGGTTTTTGGCAATATCAGCTCTGTTACTACAAGAAATAAGGCTTTCAGGGCACAAGTGGCAACTTTGAGGTCATTTATGTGGTGCTTGAACTGTGACTCTGAAGCCCTGAGCTCATCTTTTTTTTTCACCACTTGGTCTAGTGAAAGTATGACCAACAAACCAGCTTCCTTGTATTTCTCATTCTGACAAAATTGTAGAAAGGTATCAAACATGTGCTCACCCAGAGTCTTGCCTCTCACCAATACTTGATCTACTGGTGGTGATATCTTGCGTATTTCTATTGCTACCTCTCACCATGAACTACAAGTGCTTCATCACCACCTTTAAGACTAGCCAGACGTGAGAATCAATTCAGAAAACTCATACTTACAATTTTGTTCCTCTAGAATCACTCTTGGCACCAAATGTCTTTGGCTGGCTGTCTAGAGGAGCAAAACTAGTGTAGCATATATAAATAAATAAATAAATATAAACCAAACCTGTTGCTGTTGAGCTGATTCCAATTCATAGCCACCCTATAGGACAGAGTAGAACTGCCCGATAGAGTTTCCAAAAAGTGGCTGGTGGATTTGAACTGCCGATCTTTTGGTTAGCAGCCTAAGCTCTTAACCACTGTGCCACCAGGGCTCTCTCTCTCTCTCTCTGCATAGAGAGATTTATTTCAAGGAATTGGCTTATGCAGTTGTGGAGGCTGGTGAGTCCCAAATCCATCGGTCAGGTGTCAGGCTGGAGGCTTCTCCTGAGTCATGTGGTTTCAGGGGCTGAGGAATCTATAACCAGCAGGTCAGACAACAGGCTGTTGGCTCACGGGGATTTGGGAGCTAGTAAATCCTAAAATCTGCAGTTCAGGTGGCAGACTGCTGGCTTATGTCCCAAGAACTGGAGGTCAGATGATGATGAGTTGAAAGTAGGATCGAGAGAGAGAGCTTTGCCGAAACATCCATATATATTGGATGCAGACCACTCCCCCAAGGAAACTCCCCTTACAGCAGATCACAAAATGGACAATAATTGCATAATACTGAGACTCATACTTGGCCTAGCCAAGTTGACACATACAGTATTAACCATCACAGCATGTACAGTTAAACGGTACTGTTATTGCTGTCAGTTGCCATCCAATCCACCCCGACTCATGAAGACCTGACTACAATGTCATGAAACGCTGCCCCATCCTGCACCATCCCATGATTGGTTGTGGATTGGACCATTGTGGTCCACAGGGTTTTAATTGGCTGATTTTCAAAAGTATATCACCAGGCTTTTCTTCCTAGTCCGTCTTAGTCTAGAAGCTCCACTGAACCCTGTTCAATATCATAGAAACGTGAAAACCTCCACTGACTGATGGGTGGTGGGTAAACATGAGGTACGTTGGCTGGGAATCGATCCTGGGTTGCCTGCATGAAAGGTAAGTATTCTACCACAGAACCACTGCTGTCCCAGGTAAACCTTAGCATAGGTTAAATGAATTCATTAAGATTTCCATTTGTGCTGATACCAACTTCATAATTTTCTAAAACAGCAATATAAAAAGTGTTCATGGCTGGTACAAAATAAATGGAAAACCCACTAAATCCCACTCAGCATTTAATGAAGGATGGACATTTTATTTCTAGAATCAGATGATATCAAATGACTGCAACTTCTTCTTGCTTGGCCCTGAGGTTCTTTGGAAGTTGTAAAACTTGGTGTTTGTGTACTAATATATTTATTATACTCACCCAATGGCCTGAGAGACCTTGTGAAAATGGCATGTGACACATGATCAAGGAGTAGCTTGAAATAAAGGGAGTATCTGCTCCAATAAGTCCAAATGGGGTAGGAGATATCAACAGGTAACATTAAAATGAATGATTTGTGTAGCACGTTTTGGACAAAAAAATTGCAAGTTATGGTAATTGTCTTGCTATGCATTCATATTTTAACATGGTACCCAGCGAACTCATCTATAAATTGCATGGAAATTCTGATTTATAAAACACTGCTCCTCAGGGCTTCCCTCCATTCATTTTTTCTTTTGCTTTCTAGTTACTGTAACACTTTGCCAAGGATCAAAGCAGCATTCATACAGCGTATCAATGCATGTCAACGGTTTGCATTTGTAGTTGTGCAGAATAATGGCATCTTGTTAAAAAAAAAAAAAAGGTGTGTCTTAGGAGAGGTGCTGAAAAGACACAGAAATAAACCATGTCAGTCTTTTTGTGAATCCAATTGTATCTTAACAGACAAAATGCCCTACAACATTTGCGTCGTGATGGCTGCATTGATGTTGGGTGATGCCAACTTCAGGAACCAAAGAATAAAAAGGAGCCATTATATGACTTGTACAAATTCTTTCTCATGCATTTAACCCTAACACACTTCTTTGAGGTGAAGCAATGTGTCCAAGTTGAAAGGCTGAAAGCTTGAGGGGTATGGGCTTTGCATCTGGGACTTGCCATTTGATCAAATGTAAGATTTTTGATCTGGATTAGCTGTCATAGTCTCTTCGTTTGTGGAATACGAGTGAGAAATGCATATTCTGGGAAAGAAAGAAACATGACATTATAGTACAAGAGTAACCACTCTTGCTGTTTTGTTACTTACCATAGAGTCGGCATCAACTCATGGTGACCCTATGTGTAGCAGCACAAAACGTTACCTGGTCCTGCACCATCTTCATAATCATTGGTATGTTTGAGTCCATTGTTGTGACCACCATGTATTCTGAGTACCTTACAATCTAGGGGGCTCATCTTCCAGCACTATATCCGACAGTATTCTGATGTGAGTCATAAGGTTTTCATTGGCTAATTTTCAGAAGTAGATCATCAGGCCTTTCTTCCTAGTCTGTCTTAGTCTAGAAGCTCCTGAGAAACCTGTCCACCATGGATGACCCTACTGGTGTTTGAAATACCAGTGGCATAGCTTCCAATATCATAACAACATGCAAGCCACAACAGTACGACAAACTGACAGATGGGTGGTCTATTGTCCTAGATGTCCCCATTCTTTACAAACTAATGGCAGTAGATGATATTACTAAGATGGGCATCCGTTATCAATTCTGCCTTATCAACAGTAGTATCAGATGACAAAGTCAAAAGTATTTCAGCTTAAAAACTATTGGTGTTATTGAATCATTGACTCTAGTTTAGCTAAAGTCAAAGAAAACATTTGCAATTGGAAAATTTTTCAATCTAATTTTCATTCCTGTTTGTCTAGGAAAAAAATTCAAGGTGCTGTTCAAAGTTCTCTATATTCTCTAAACTTGCCTTTTAAGACAGAAAGCTCCGTATAATGCTAAACTCTTCAAAGCAATGAATACTCCGTGACATGGTGCCCGGAGGAGTCAGGGCCCTTGGTAGGGAGTCATGTGTCGAGAGAGCTGTGGGAACTGCCTTTCAAGGGGAAATTGCTACCTCTTTTCCAATTAGTAAGAAGGTTAATAGAGGAAATAGGGTTTCAGAAGTTGTTTGAATGATGGAATCAAGAGACCTTGACTAAATGGGGCTTGCGGAACGTGCTAGGTGAGGAGGGTTCATGATAAAAATATTTACATATAATATGGAACATCAGGAATGGACAGCAGTGTATATTATATGAGTGAAACGGTAGGGTGTGGTCCTTATCACTCTTGTGAGAGTTTTCTTTCTACCCCAGAATACAATTTTAGTGTAAATTGCGCCATTCGGAACACAGTAGCATCTTCTCCCTGCCCCTAAATTACTCTCACTATATTACTCTCAAAGCTACTTCCACAGTAATTTCTGAGGACACTTGAGAACTAGTTAGTGTACTGAGGTTCTCCAAGAGAACAGGGTGGCAGATTTCATTCATTCACTCAGTAATTTGATGAAAAATTAGCAAACACTTATGGAGAAGTGGTTACTATGCTAGCGAAATGAGAACAAATGAAGCAGGTCCTGCCCCATTAAGTTCTGCGGGGACGTGCTCATAATAAGGTCAGCAGTGAGCTTGCTCTGTTTGTCACAGAAGTTATGTTCAGTGTGGTAAGTAGATCCAGAGAAGACACATCCAGGGAAGACGGGAGATGGTATTTTAGCTGATCCTTAAAGGATGAGCACCAATTAGCTACAAAGTAAAGACCTGAGAAAAAAGAGATCAATATAGAAATGGCTGAGAATTAAAAAAATATGTACATTAGGATATGGCAGCCACATAGCTGCCGAGAGAGAAGTGAATCCCAAAACAGGAGACTTTATGCCTGGAAAAATGAAACTCTGGGGATATGCTATATGTAAGTTTGGTGCAGCTGAGCAGTGATGGGATAGAGAATGAAGATGAAAAGCACTGTCGTGGATGTTGCAATTTTTGATTATTAGTAAGCTAGAGGGCTAATCGCTATGTCTCAGATACTGTTAAAGTAAGAGTTAATGGTTAGTATTGTCGCACAGCATTTGAATCTAGCTAAAAGGAGAAGAATGCTTGGAGCTAAATATGAAAGCTCATCACAACCACACAAGATGAAAACAAATGTCTATGACTTCTGTAGCTATGGATGACAGGGATGATATTTATTGCCAAAGACAGCTAAATTTCTATGTATATCAGAGAGGGAAGAAAAAAAGGCAAACTTTTGAGAAGCAAATGTACTGACAGGAAATGCCTAAGTACAACAACATGATGGTCAAGAGAAGTGATCTTAATTTTTTTTTGCTCTTGGGATTAAACATAGGTGGTGCAGTGGTTAAGTGCTTGGCTGCTAACCGAAAGACTGAAGGCTCAAACCCACCGGCCACTCTGCGGGAGACAGATGTGGCGGTCTGCTTCCATAAAGATTTACAGCCTTGGAAACCTTATGGGGCAGTTCTACTCTGTCCTATGGGGTCACTATGAGCTGGAACAGCAATGGGGTTTGGGGCCTCCTTTGGGCCAAGCTTGAGGTACCACATCTCCATTTTTTATTTCCCTTATTGTACGGTTCTTAACAAGAGGCTGTCACTATTTTGGGGAGCATTACTTGTACATATTTCCCATATTCAGAAGTCCCAATAGCTCTCTTCACATTATTTTCCTTTTCTTCAAATGTGGAAACTAGTTTAAAAATATCAGCCATTGATAATTCAGAAAGCTTTTAAGTGAAATAAGATGCCCAGTTGGATAAAAAAATAATTAGCTGTGACCGAGTTTTAGGATAATAAAAAAAAAAATTAATACTAGGTATAGAACATTAGATGGCAGAAGAAAAATTAGAACTAGTCATGTTAGATTCCACCAGTATCCATATGCAGAGCTTCCATAATACGTGAACATAGCCAGCCTTGGGGTCAAGGACCCTGTCACTGACTGTCTTTCTAATCCCTCTCAGTCCTCCCTGATAGACAAAATCCTCGGCCCTCTCTAGATAAATACTTTTAGGGATATCATGAAGACTGAATGATACCAAAGAGCGTTAATAATCAGAGGGAGGATAAAAGTTGAAGACGGTTATTTGCCATTGCTTTGGCAGCGAGATGGAGACCTTATACATAACAGAATGAAACACAGCTTAGTCCTACACCATTCTCACAATTGTTGGTACGTTTGAGCCCATTGTTGAAGCTATTGTATCAGTTCATCTCATGGAGAGTTTCCCTCATTTTTGCTGACCCTCTGTTTTACCAAAAATGATGTCCTTTTTTAGTAATTAGTCTTTCCTGATTACGTGTCCAAAGTAAGCAAGACAAAGTCATGCCATCCTCCCTCCTAAGGAGCATTCTGGCTGTACTTTCTCCAAAAGTGATTTGTTCGTTCTTCTGGCAGTCCATGGTATCGTGGACACGAGAGTAGAAGCACTTATTTATTTTTATTTTTCTACTGGTAAAAGGCACATGTGTAGGTGATAGCACGCTCAAACAGATACCATGGCACTTACGAGGACTTACGATTGTCCACTATTCCTCTTTTTTAAGAGTCTGTTGTTATTGTTGTTGTGTGCCATCTAGCTGATTCTGACTCTTAGAGACCCTATAGCAACCCTGTGGCTCAATGGTTAAAGCACGGGGCTGCTAACCTGAAGGTCGGTGGTTGGAACCCACTAGCAGCTCTGCAAGAGAAAAGACATGGCAATCTGCTCCTATAAAGACTTCAGCCTAGGAAACCTTATGGGGAAGTTTTACTCTGTGCTATAGGGTCACGATGAGTTACTATGAGTTTACAAATGTACTGTCTTTCAATTCCCAAGGATCTCTTACACATTCCTCTTTTATCCCTTGACCTAAAATGTTATCAACCTAGTACTTTTAAACTCAGGTAGGTGTTGACCTGTCAGATTTAAACAAATTCACAGATAAAATGGTGAATGACCAATCGGAAAGATCTGCTGATGGATATTTGTACCTTACATGGTGACTTTTTGACCAAATCAAGTCTCAAATTGGCAGAATGTGTTTGGTATTTTTTTTTTTGTCTTAGTTGTGGAGGAAGGTGGTTAGGGTACTTGCTACACTGCTTGTTTTCCTAGGCTATTATCCCTGAAGCCATTTATTTCCCCTCTTTATAATGAGTCTGTCAGGGAATAAAATTCGTACACTAAACATTGTTTAGCAACAAGCATTGCAATACGTACTTTTTCCTTTCTTTTGCAAACAATGTATTAATGTAAATGGTTTTTTGGAAAAAAGAGGGAAAAACCATTATCACACCATTTTGTTGCCATTAAGTTGATTCCAACTTGTGGCCGCCCCATGCGTGCTGAGCAGAGCTGCTCCATAGTGTTTCCAAGGGTTGTGACCTTTCGGAAGCAGATCCCCAGGCTTATCTTCTGAGGTCCCTCTGGTTGGATTCGAACTGCCAACATTTTGGCTAGTAGTTGGGGGCTTAACTGTTTGGGCCACCCAGGGACTCCCGTTTCACCATTTAACCTTATTTTTAATTATGTAATTATTTTTTTTTCCAGTATTTGTTCATAGCCACATACGGACATTGATGTAGCTGCAACCATAATATAATTTCAGTTATGCTTGAGAATTCAGTGAAGTAATGCGTGCAAAATGTACTATAGTGTTAATAGACATAATGGCTGACATGTGTTGAAGGCCAGGTGCTGCCTGAGTACTTTACACACATTATCTTACTTGGTCCTCAGGACAGCACTGTGGAGTAGACAGAATCCTTGTCCTCATTTCTCATTGAGGAAACTGAGGTACAGTGAGGTTAAATAACTTGCCCGATGTTACTTTGCCAGTCAGATGAAAAACCAGCCAGCTTGAGGTCAGTACCTCTGAAAGGTTATTATTGTTATTAATGAATTATACCAGGTTGTCCACAACAGTGTGGGCATGATCGTTCAACGTCCCTAGGTCAGTAGGTGAAAAAGGAATCTCTTTGTGTCTTCATTTTCAGTTCATTATTAATTTTTGTTTGTTTTAGAATCCTGTTTTCCTTGTGTAAATTGTAGGCTTGCAAACATGTAAAGTTAATCTCTTAATGGATCTCTAGAGAGTGTGGTATATATATATGTATATTTTTTTTTTGGTGAAAATATGCATAACAAAATATACACCATCTCAACAATTTCTACATGTATAATTCAGTGACATCAATGACATTCTTCAACTGGTGCAACATTCTTGCTATTTTGGCATGGTTTTATGTGATGTCATCGTATTGGTCGGGACAACTAGTGGGACATTATTTCCACTTCCTGGACTGATTCCATGGATAGAAATGGAAAGACCATACCTGAGAGAATTCCAGTCATATGAACCGAAGTGCTCAGTGCTTTAAAGAGCTGTACATTTAGCGTGGCAAGAAATAGAGGCAAAATACACAATTTAATTACAATTGTTGCAGTCAATCCCAGGTTGATCTTGCTTCTCCCAGAAGAATTGACCACAGTTTTAAGCCTGGCATTGCCTGAAAGCTTGAGGAATGTATTTCCAGTAATTGCGGGCCACCTCATTGTTCCTCTGTATACATAAACACTCGGCTGCGATCAGAGTGGTCATGCTTGAGCTGTTATCTGAAATTCACTTTTGCTATAAGGATTGACTAATCCGGTTCCTACCTACAGCAGCTTCCATTTACTGTATTAGCTTTCTCGCACCTCAGTGCCACGGAGCCCCAGTGAGGAGAGGAAAGCAAAAAAGTAGTAGACGTGTTACTTATCACATATCAACAGCTCAAACATCCAATGCCACTGCAATCGGTGTCTTTTTTTTTTTTTTCCTTCAAGCGAAAGAAGAAGTGGAACAGTTACCGAGTTGTCAGAAGCACAATACCACATCGCTGTGCTCCCAGGTGGAGTGGCGAGGTTGCAAATGAACCACTCAATGGGAAGCTGTATACGCAACAGAACAACTTTTT
>NW_004444238.1:0-1105 GCF_000243295.1 Trichechus manatus latirostris
CCATGAACTACTGACTCCTTCATGTATAATGGCCTTTTCTTTTGTTTACCTTTCTCCTCTTACATTTATTATAAACAGCAGGAAGGAATCAGGACTTTCATCACTTTGCTTAGAAGTCTCTCTCGTTAGATTACTCAGTTCAAGCATATTTTCTACTTTCCATATTACTGTAGATTACAATATCATTAAGTCATAAAGCAAACAAACATCCTCACAACTGGACCAATAAGCAACATCGTGATAAATGGAGAACAGACTGAAGCTGTCAAGGATTTCATTTTACTTGGATCCACAATCAACAGCCATGGAAGGAGAAGTCAAGAAATCAAACGGTGTACTGCATTGGGCAAATGTGCTGCAAAAGACCTCTTTAAAGTGTGGAAAAGCAAAGATATCACTTAGAGGACTAAGGGTCACCTGACCCAAGTCATAGTATTTTCAATCATCTCATATGCACTGAAAGCTGGACAAGGAATAAGGAAGACCAAAGAAGAACTGATGCACTTAAATTATGGTGTTAGACTGCCAAAAGAAGGAAGAAATCTATCTTGGAAGAAGTATAGCCAGAATACTCCTTAGAAGCAAGGATGGCAAGATTTCATCTTATATACTTTGGACATGTTATCAGGAGGGACCAGTCCCTGGTGAAGGACATCATACATGGTAAAGTAGAGGGTCAGTGAAAAAGAGGAAGACAAAAGATGGATTGACACAGTGGCTGCAACATTGGGCTCAAACAATAGCAGCAATTATGAGAATGGCACAGGACTGGGCATTGTTTCGTTTTGTTGTATATAGGGTCGCTATGAGTCAGAACCCACCCAACAGCACCTAGCAACAAGTTTTCAGTTACCTCATGAATAGGTTCTGCCTTGCTCCATTTTCTAAAATAATCCTAACTTCTCTTTTTTTTTCCCCATACAAAAATTTATACATACATTGTTACGTGACTCTAATTGCTCACCCCATACTGTGACAGCACACTCCTCCTTTCCACCCCTGATTCCCCATATCCATTCAGCCAGCTCCTAACCCTCTCTGCCTTCCCATCTCACCTCAGGACAGAAGCTGCCCATTTAGTCTCTTGTATCTACTTGAGCTAAGA
>NW_004444238.1:13397-14472 GCF_000243295.1 Trichechus manatus latirostris
CCTACCTTTCTTGAGTTGGTTAAAGACATCTTCATTCATCCAGTTCTTCAGTTTCTAAAACTTTATCTGTAAGTTTTCTTTCTCTTTCTTTTAAACTTTTTTTTCATAAATACTTCTCTTCTGGCCTAATGAAATAGCTCCAAGGTTTTCTATTTCACTTTAGCCTCTTTCCATTTTATATCCTTCAGCTAGTCAACTTCCTAAAGATCATCTCTGATGGGAGTCATTCACTTCCCTGCTTAAACAATACCCTTGATGGCTATTGCCATTCAAGATCTTCCATGATCTGACACTAACCCATCTTCGCTCATTTATCTCCTAGTATTCTCCATTACAAACCCTCTTCTACTGCCAAGCCAGACAGATTCTGAGTCTCCACAATCAAACCTGAAATTTTCCCTAAATAAAAATTTGTTTACACTATTTCCAATTCCTATAAAAGCCTCCCTTCAAAAACCCAGTTGCTGGAATTCTATTCATCTTCAAAGACCTCACTTCCTTAATTCCATCCCCTCCATGAAGTTTTCTTCGATTGCAACAACGAGAACTCATTTCTCCATTCTGGGAGCTTGTCTAAGATGCATTTGTCCCTCTCATTATGTAATTTACTTTGGCTCATGGTATCATTACTTGATTTTTTTAAATTCCAGTTTCTAGCCTTGTCCAAAAAAGATGTGTTTACTCCTGTTTTATTCTCATGTCTCATATAGTGATTCAATATCTTTTTTGATTATCAAATCAACCCAGAATTACTTCCATTTTACAGATGAGGAAGTTGAGAGTGACAAAAGTTATTTCTGATCTTCAGTCAGTGCACAAACAGAATAAATATCTAAATTTCTAAAGCTTCACAATACATAAAAAATATTGATATCCAGAGGGGTGAATGCTGAGGTTTCCAAGGACTTATCAAATAAATTTATTTTATTAATGAGAGATCTTAGAAAGAGCTTGAAATTTGGAATCAGAAGACTTGTTTAACACATCTGACTCTGCAACTTACTATCTGTGCAATGTGAGAAAAATATTGGATGTCTCTGAGCCTGAGTTTTCTCATCATAAAATGGAGACAATT
>NW_004444238.1:14973-16456 GCF_000243295.1 Trichechus manatus latirostris
TTTTCCAAGGTTTTATTTAATTTAGGAATCTTCAGAAGTGTTTATTTGCTTACTGACAGCATTTGAACAGATTTATTAATTTTCTAAAGGTAAATATTTTATAGTTTTGCTTAGCTACTCTATGTCATTAATGCTGTATTCAGCTATATCCCTTTCTCCCTCATCCTTTAGCTTCCATCTACTAACCTCTTTGTTCACTGGAAACATTAACGCTTATACATTGTCTTGTATTCTATCCAACTTCCTTCTATCAAGCTGGCTAAACTTAAAATCCATGTGGATGATGTCTCTGATCCCATGGCATCTCAGTTCCCAGTCCTCCAAAAGTCTTTTATGTTCGGTTTTGGCTAACACTTCCATAGTCACTGCCTGGATGTTTTCATATACTACTCCATCCCCCACTCCCTGATCACAAACTTCTTCAACTAGCTTGTTCAATTCTATTCCTATATGACTGCTGTTCAGCATCAATTTGATTTCAACATTCTTTATCAAGCTTCTCCTTGACTCACTTTCTTATCCGTTTTGAATTCCAAGACACATCTTTTCAATAACACTCTTGCCAGTGCACTGAACTCCCTTACCTCTTTTTCTTTTCAGCACACGTATTGGGGAAATTCCAGCTTTAGATCAACCCAACTTTCCACTTTTTCTGTGCTTGCACTTGGCCAACTAAATTCAGTTTGAGAATGGCACGGGAGATGTGTTTCTTTAAAAGATCCTCACCACTGCCTAGCAATTGCAATTCATCCCTGCTTAATTCTCTCTTTTACAACACTCCACAGGAACTATTTCAAGCATTCTATGTTGTTGCTGTTGCTGGGTTCCAGTCAAGTCAATTCCAACTCACAGTGACCCCATGTGACAGAGTAGAACTGTCCCCATAGGATTTTCTTGGTTGTAATCTTTATGGAAGCAGATCGCTAGGTCTTACTCGTGAGGAGTTGCTGGATGGGTTTGAATGGCCAACCTTTCGGTTAGCATTGGAGTGCTTAACCATTGGGCAACCAGGACTCCTTAAACATTCTCTACACTCCTCTTCCCCTCCTCACTTTCATTAAACGCCCTCCCCTCAATCACAACAGAGGATCCTGGACAGAGCTGGAGAAGGATGTAGAACAAAATTCTAACATACAAAAAAATACCAGATTTACTGGCCTGACAGAGACTGGAGAAACCCCGAGCGTGTGGCCCCTGGACACCCTTTTAGCTCAGTGGTGAAGTCACTCCCAAGGTTCACCGTTCAGCCAGGGATTGGACAGCCCCATAAAACAAATCGGGACTAATGAGGCACAGCAGTCAAGGGACAAGACTAGAAGGCAAGAGGGGACAGGAAAGCTGGTGATAGGGAACCCAAGGTTGAGAAAGGACAGTGTTGATATGTCGTGGGGTTGTTAACCATTGTCATAGGGCAATATGCGTACTAATTGTTTAAAGAGAAACTATTTTGTTCTGTAAACCTTCATCTAAAGTACAAAAAAAA
>NW_004444238.1:16962-21712 GCF_000243295.1 Trichechus manatus latirostris
TCTTGATCCCCTCTCTCACATGTGTTTTTAAACTGTCCCTCTTATGGATCCTTTCTATTGGCTATTATACACTGATCTCTTTAAAAAACAAAACTCTTCTGTGCATTCACCTACTGTGCTACTTCTTTCTTCCTCTCCATGGGGAAAAATTAGTTTTCCCTGAATGAAGGGGTATCATAAGCAGGTACAGAAGAGATCAATAATCAGTTTTGTGTTTCTTCAGTTACATGTTTACACGTTTAAGCAGAGAATGATGAGAGATGATGCTGGTGAGGCAACAGAATCAAGATTTAAGTAGGCTAGGCATGTTATGTAAAAAATTAACTTAATCCCATTGCCAATAGTAATAGCCCCTATTTGTTGAAAGTTTACCATTTTATGATCATTATGGTAATTTTTATATACATAATATTATTTAAATCCTCACAACAACCCAAATAAGAAAATTGAAACTCAGAAATATTAAGTAATTTCTTAACCATGGTGCTATAATGTAATAGGGAATCATTAAAATGTTTAAGCAAGAAAATGATGTGGCTTTGAATACATTGTTTGTCATATATTATTGACTCTTTACTGGGTTCAAAGAACATTAAAGCTGATATGGACCTCAGAGATCATCTAGTTCAATCACTTCAACTTACACAGTAAGGAACTGGAGTCCAAAGAGGCACATTAACGTGCTCAGGGCACATAGATTTGGTGGTAGAATATGACTAGAATCTAGAACTCCAAACTTATTCTGAATCTGATGCTGCACTCCTATTAATAGTCTTTTCCTAGCTTTTTCTAAATCATCAGCTCATACCAATATTAATGACTATAACCGTGACTCTAATGACATCTCCTTCTTCCCTTTCTTTCTCACATTTATCATATCTGACACACAGTGAAAGACAGAAAAAAAGTAGACTTTGGTTTTCCATTAAGTGGAATTAGAATAGTTGACACTCTTTGATGCTCATTTAGTCATCTCAAACAGAATTACTGACATCCTATTAGTGCTTTTAGACTAATCCCTTGATAATTACCTCATTACATTTCACTTTTCCAACAAGCTCCCCTGCAAACTGTTGAGAAGGCATTTCTGAGATGGTATCTTCAGATTGACTACATAAATCTTTGTTCTTAAAATATTCTTTGAACGAGCTTTACCATTCTGCTGGCTCCCTTAAAGAATTAAATAAATTTTTAAAATGTGTTCAATATGTATTTTCATAAGATTCATTATTTTTAACATTGTAAAATTTATATTTTGACAGAATGGACATTTTTGTTGTCATTGTAATTCTAGGAAAAATCCCTTGACTGTTCTCCTCCATCTTAGTACACATAAGGAAAGGGGGTCCCTGTTACTCTAGCAAAAATGTGGAGTGAGCCATCTTTGGGGTGTTGTACTGGTTAAATGATAAAGTCTGTCTATCTTATGTCACTGATGAGGCGGTTGAAACATCTACATAGACCAAGGAGCCTCAGAGAGAGAGATGTAGGCCCTAGATTTCAATACCTTTCTTTTTGAGATTCAGTTTTATTAAAATCTCTCTCATCCTACTGCATACAATCAACCAGGCTGAAGAAGGTGAGCAGAAAAGAAATCAAGATCTTCCAAAAGGTACTCACTTGGAACAGTATGGACAGGTGAGTCAGGCTCACTTCCAGGGCTAAATCATTGTGGAGAAAGGGCCTGCCCCCTATACACAAATAAGTGTGGTTAAGGCTGAAATCTTCCTATCCCCCCTTACTCTGGTCTGGAGGTAGTTCCCTGGAACAGTCACTCACCACGTAAGGGCAAAACATAAAGCTGTCACCCTAGAACGTCAAATGTAGAGCAGCTAAGAGCTACAACAGACTATGGAAGTATCTGCACCAGCAGGGGTTGTTGATAATTCAAGCTACCTATATGACCATCACTGCCCTGCATAACACTTTAGGTAAAGTCTTCTTTTTCCTCCCAACCGCTTTAACCTGAGAAGGTCCTGCCTGACCAGTAAAGGAGCCACTAGAGTAGTGGACAATAAGGACATCCTAACTATGTGAGGTCTCCTTACAATAATGACATTTTGTACCAGTGAGAGAAGAAACAGCATCAGGAAAGGGGGACCACTACCAGATGGTCAAATTCATCAGGTCTCTTGCTCTGAGGCATTCTCAGGCAGACTGGCCTCGCTGGATTAAATAAACCTGTGGGACTCTTAAACTGTACAGTACAAGGGAAGAGGCCACACAAAAAGAGATAGTAGATTTTCTACTGTCCTAGGAAGGGTGAAGATGGAGAGATTCACTGGCTTATTAAAAATGGATATGAACTTTATTTATCTATAACAAATGAGTTATTTATACCTATAAGAAGATACAAATATTGTATAAAACATTATTGTATTCTTATTATATAAAAAATTTACCAAAATGTATATGTGCAAATGTCCAGTTAAATTCTCCTTCTAAAGGAGGGAACTCACTAATTATGCAGTCATTGCTCAAAACCATTATGAGATCAAACTTTAGTGTTACTGGCGTTGTGTGGTGTTTGGCTAACTCATCTTCCTACTTCTATTGGCTGTAAACCAAGATTTGCTCTGCAAGCACAAGGGTGGGTATATGCCCAAGACTGGCCAATCCTATCATCCCATGTACCTAACCACCATGATTCATTTGGTTATGAAATGTGATCAAAGACAGATGTCTCTGTAGCCTTCCAATAAATCCATTTGATTTTCCTTTTTCTTTATTAATTTAAAATTGTATTTCTGTTGATTGAAACAAATTTAAAAATTCTTAATTAACACCTTTTAAAAAATTTTTTTTCCTCTAAATAATATTCCTATTAAGTGTGGATTATAAACGTTAGATTCTTAAAGCTGGATCATCTGGCCCAATTCAGTTACTTTACAGAATTGAAAATTTAAGTAACTCATCTATGATAATTTAGGAGTTGAATTAAAATTATAACCTGGATCTTGTAACTGATAAAATAACAGATTAATGAGCTCTTGGAGCTGAGAGGAGAAATAAAGTTCACCTGTTGTAATTCCAGATCTAACAGTTGAATCCTCATGATAAGATCTTTGACAAATATCAAGTTAGTAAGTATAGTGTTTATTATAATGCATTGCTTCCCATTGTGATGGGCATAACAAATGATATTTAATTATAAGTATGCTGAACAAGGGAGATAGTAATACTATTTAATACCAAACATGTGTTTATAAAGCAATGGGTCTGGCTTTTTATGGGGAATGTAAATATATTACATGAGTTTTGGGATCTTCAAAGATGTCCCATCCTCTTGATTGGATGGACCACTACCAAATTCCTGATTTATAAATAATTAATATTAATGATAATAATGACAATAATAATAATTATATTTATTTCATAATAGTTTAAAAGTATTGACTTTTAATACCTCAAACTTCTACTTTGAGATATACAAATATCTATTTCTTTGGTCTGAGAAATTTAAAAAATTGCAGAGTTCTGTCTCTTATGTTAAATATAACAATGTGGGTGGCACAAGATAATCACTGCAGGCCAGTCATTTCTTTAGTCCAAATCTAGAATACCTATATCTTAGGCTAGGTTCTCTAGAGAAGCAAAATCCGTAAAGCATATAAATATATATAGAGAGAGATTCATATCAAAGAAACAGCTCACACTGTTGTAGAGGCTGGAATGTCCCAAGTCCATGGATAGGATAGAGGCTTCTCCCAAAATCGTAGCCACAGGGGCTGGCAAACCCAAGATCAGCAGGTTGGAAAGCAGGACTCTGCTCACAGGCTGTGAAGATCAACCAATCCCAGGATTGGATTGGCAAATAAGCTGATAGCTCAAGTCCCAAGAACCAGAGGTCAGATGAATGGGAGGCAGCCGCAGGATCCAGAGTGAGCAAAGAGCCAGAACATTTGCTTATATCCAAATGCAA
The DNA here is from genome assembly GCF_000243295.1 of Trichechus manatus latirostris. NCBI lineage: Eukaryota > Metazoa > Chordata > Mammalia > Sirenia > Trichechidae > Trichechus > Trichechus manatus. The sequence continues at coordinate 20,885 of NW_004444238.1, forward strand.
GCCACACCCCCAAGGAAATTCCCTTTCAACTGATTGGCTTCTCACAGCAGATTCAATCATGGGAATAATCACATATAAACACTGAGAATCATGGCCCAGCCAAGTTGACACACAATCTTAACCATCACAGTCCACCTCTTGTCAACTTGGCACATGTACACATCTCCTTAAACCATATACAATCTCTGAATAAAGACAATTATAAAGTCATACTTGCGCCCAACATAATACAACTAACATGCATACAATCAAAAATGCACTAGCCCCATTTACATTTTATATTTTATAAATGAATGAAGCAAAAATATTTGATGCACACATGCAAAGCAGAAATACTAGTAACAGTTACAGACCTCATTTCTGCAACTGGTCTGCAACTGGTCACTTGGCTATAACTGGTATTTAGAACTACCTTCTTCCACCATCTATTCCGTATTCCCTTTGCCCTCAGCAAGATGTTTTAGTCATCTAGTGCTGCTATAACAGAAATACAACAAGCAGACAGCTTTTAACAAAGAGAAATTTATTCTTTCACAGTCTAGTAGGCTACAAGGCCAAATTGAAGGCATCACCTCTAGGGGGAGGCTTTCTCTCTCTGTCAGCTCTGGAGGAAGGTCCTTATGATGCGTCAGTCTTCCCTTGGTCTGGGAATATCTCAGTGCAGGGACCTCAGGTCCAAAGGATGCGCTCTGCTTCCGGCACTGCTTTCTTGGTGGTATGAGGTCCCCATGTCTCTCTGCTCGCTTCTCTCTTTTATATCTCAAAAGAGATTGGCTTAAGACACTATCTAATCTTATAAACTTCATCAATATAACTGCAGCTAATCCA
>NW_004444238.1:23124-35722 GCF_000243295.1 Trichechus manatus latirostris
ATAAAGATAATTGACATTTTTTCAACTTTACGTAAAACTGAATAAAAGCTTTTTAGGAGGTGTATTCTTTTTGTTCATTTGTATTATGTAGTTAAATATTTGAAAAGTGTGCATTCTATGCATGCAAATTTAAGACTGCCTTCTGGCCCACGCTTCCACAACACTGCTGCCCCAAAGACCAAGCTGTACAGAAATTCTGAGCTGCAGCTGGGAATGAGCTGCTAAAAATCATGAAAACAAAGATATGTTGGTAGACAAAATATAAATGCTTGACATGATAACCTAGATGCATAGGAGTTTACATTCCATTTCTCTTCTGGGTTTTGTTTTGTTTTTTTTCTGTTTTCTTTCCCCCAGAAAATAGAGAAAGTAACGGTGGTCTGAGGGCAGTAGGGTAGAAAAGTGAATTTAAAAAGCCTTGACTATGATTAGGCCAGACTAACCAGGCTGGGTGAATAGACTGCCTATGGCCAAGTCAGAGAATATCTGACTGTTTTAAAGAAAAGCAGATCCAGTCCTTTGATGTTCAGCAGTACCTTCCAGCTCTGAAAACATATAATTCTACAACAAAACCAGAGGTTAAAGTCAAACCAATCAAAATGACTTCAAGCTAAGACTCAGAGTGAAAAGGTGCATAAAATGTGAAAGTTGATGAGAAAGACCTAATCCTCTAAAATATTTAGTGTTACTTCTGGACAAATATGCTTTCAGTGGTGAAGATTGAGATATTACAGATTTTATGTACTACGTAATACACTATCTATAAAAGAAGACAATAAATGCAGTATATTATTATATAATATGTAATATCTAAAATATGTAACATATAATTATGTATTTCACTGTGTGTGTGTACATATGTATGTGCATATATATGTGTGTGTATAGACAGATAGATGATAGATAGGTAGATGGACGGATGGATGGATGGATGGATGATGAACACATGCATAATCAGTCAGGTTTGAGTTGAGAACTACCCACAAAGACCATAAGAAGATCATGGTTAGGGAATGAATTGTATTGTAAATAATTTCCAAAACTACATTCTGATGACCTTGTGGCAGTACCATTAGTTTTTTTTAATAAGGTTAAGTGTTCTAAAAAAAAGAAAAATTAAGGGAAATACCACAACACAAATATACAAAACTGACCAATTAATCAAGGCTAGAAACATTCAGACACTGATTTGAATTGTAACCAATATTCCCAAAAACAATTAATAATCGAATTATACACACCCAGCAATGATCTTAAATAGCATTTACTTTGGACATCCTTTCACTCAGAGCACACAGACAGCAATCAATAGTAGCCATTATATACTTGTGTAATCCATTTCCCAGACCATGTCAGCCTGAAGTGATACTGATGAGGCCCCTGCAGTGACTATTCAGCATGTCTGGTACTGTAGGGAATGCACAGGATAAAAATTTGAAAGAGTTGTTTATCAGACTGAAAAACAATTATGATCTCAACAATTAACAACATATTTTCTCTTAAGGATTGAATTACACTTTTGTTAAGGAAAATATTTTAAAAAGCCACTTGGCATGGAAGGTGAGATACTGAAGGCATGATTAGGCAGTAAATGACAAGGTGACAAAAAAAGACATCTAAGTTGCCTTATGTTAGAACTGAACAGAAATATGGGATTGGAAGAAAAGAGGAAAAGCCAAGTAATATGGTGCAAAGACCAAAGACTTATGAAAAAAAGCATATCTAATATTTGATCTGGGCTATCCATATTTGATTTTAAGTTATTTGTATTCCCTTGGTGGAGTCCCTGGATGGCACAAACAGTTAAGTGCTCAGCTATTAACCAAAAGTTGGTGGTTCAAATCCATCCAGAGTTGCCTTGAAAGAAAGGCCTGGTGATCTACTTCTGAAAGATCACAGCCATGGAAAACCCTATGAAGCACAGTCTACTCCAAAACACATTGGGTCACCATGAGTCCGAACTGACTCAACAGTAACTGGTTGTTTATTCTGCTTGCCCTCTTGGAGGGAACAGCTCACATTCTCATACTCATAACTATCCCCCATTGTCCACGAACCTAGCTTGTCAAATTGCTTCTCTGCTCTTGGAGTGAGTTCTTATTCATAAGATCCCTCAGAGATTCTTAACACATGGATCCCTGGTTGGCCAGTTACAGTGATTGTTCAGAAAGGTCTGAAGTTCCCAAGGGTAAACAACATGAACTTCAATCTGGGCCCCCGGCTTGTTTCTTCTCAGCGTCTGTACATTGTTTGATTCCTGGAGATTAGTCTCAGGGAGGTGGGAGAAGTTTGTTTTCTGTACTGACCATAATTCCTCATGAGGCAGTAGCGGGGAAATTGGGACTCAAATTCAATTTTTTTTGTAGAGTAACTACAGAGTGACAATGTTCATCTAATCCCCTCCTTAGGAAAGCAGGTCAGGAGAATGGATGGGGGAGGGATGGAGGAGAAGACAAGATAAGTATGGTTGACTCTAACTATGGTGTCTTAGGTATCTAGGGCTGTTATAACAGAACTATCACAAGTGGATGGCTGCAACAAAGAGAAATTTATTCTCTCACAGTCTAGGAGATTAGAAGTCCAAAAGGGGAAGGCTTTCTATCTCTGTTGGTTCTGGAGGAAGGTCCTTATCATCAGTCTTCCCCAGGTCTAGTTGCTTCTCAGCACAGGGACCCCGAGTACAAAAGGCATACATGCTCCTGGTTCTTCCTCCTTGTGTTAATCAGGTTCCCCTGTCTCTTTGCTCACTTCTGTCTTTTATATCTCAAAAGAGATTGACTCAAAACACAATCTAATCTTGTAGATTGAGTCTTGCCTCATTACCATAACTGCTTCTAATCCTACCTCATTAAGAGGTAGGATTTACAACACATAGGAAAATCACATCAGATGACAAAACAGTGGACAATCATGCAATACTGGGAATCATGGCCTAGCTAAGTTGACATACATTTTTGGGGGACACAATTTAATCCATTGTAAGAAATAAGGGAAGGTTACTAAAGCAAAGAAGGGAATTGAAATAAGTTATCAAAGAGGAAGTCAAAGCTACAAGCAAAATTTGAGAGTAGGAATTAGAATACCTGAAAAAAGATGATAGATGACACAGAATGATGGGACAAGCTAATATGAGTGAAGGTGATCCTGGGTGAAACTTGGAGAGACTTTTTAAAATGCTCCACCAGGTGTAGTGTCTTGGAGGACCTACTATTTTTTAAGAATCAGATAGTGGAATTAATAATATAGGAGTAGGGTAATGATATTTAAAACTGCCACAAGTTTTGAACACAAGTCAACTAATTCATTCAGTACTTACCAAGGAAATAGACATACTGGCTTTGTTGGACTTATTGAGGTAGGATAACCATCTTCAATATAATATCTTCCAAAGGCAATTTCAAAGTTTATTTTGATTATGTGCAATGTTTGCCTTTAGCGCTTAACCCCCATATACGGGGTGACTGCACTGAACATGGAGAAAGATGGACGTATAGCAATGGCAGTAAATTCTCTAGTCCCATTATTGTTCAGAAGCTCCAGATCATTTAGTTAACAGTGAAGGAAACTTAATCCTCTGGAAATCTCTGTTCCTTGATCCAAAGATTGTAAAGAATTAACATATGCTAGTAAGGTGATTCTTCTATGTGGTTTTGATTTCGTTCAACTTCAAGAAGAAACATTTTCTTTGTTTAAATTCGACAACCATTGAAAAAGCAATGTCCACCTATGGACATATATTTGCATTATATATATGTATATGTGTATGTTTATGCATTTATTTAAAGTGCATTTTTACAACTCACCCAGCTACAAATAATTCAGGCCTTCCACATTTGCCAGTTACTCACAGGGGTAGGAGAAAAGAAGACAAAGACATAGAAAGACAGAGAACATACACACAAGCACAAATAGGCAAAGTAAAACAGGAGACAGACAGAAACACTGAGAGAGACAAAGAGAGTCACAGAAAAGGCCAGAGACTGAGACAGAGAAACAGAGAGGGAATGAGAATGCTAGGCCAGCCTTTAGAAGGCAGGTTTAGGGCCCCGACCCAAGAGTGCTTACCACTTGGGGGCAGCCAACAGAGGAATATCCTTCCATTGATCCTCTTACTCATCTATGCGAGAGACAGTGCAAGGAAAGAGTAGAATGCATTTCCCAATATTGAGGCAAGGTAATATCAACAGCTAGCGGAAAAATATTGCCTATTAGATGGCAGAGTCTTTCAAATTAGAATAACTACTCTTTGTTCCTCAAGCAGGGGCAAGAAGGTGGAAGCTGCCATCTTAGTACGTTGTAAAGTCTGCAGAAGAGCTCTCCTCTAGGAGCCCAAATGTGAATGAGGGGAAGGGTGAAGGGATTTCTCCACCATACATATCACTTGTTATAATTCAAAGTGGCTTACCACCATGGGTGATGTAAGACAGGCTGAAACCATGAGAACTGAGAAATGACTAGTAGTGAAATGTCGGAGAATTTTTTTTTTTTGCAGAGGATGACATTTGTATGAAAATATGAACGTTAAGTAGGATTTTTACTAGGCGGTCAGATTGAAAAGGACATTCCAGGCAACAAGAACAAAAACCTACAGGTACAAAATATATGATTTGTTTGGCAAATAGTGAGAATTCAGTATAGAAAGACTCATGTTAGTGGAATTGACACACAAAGAAATGGAGAAATTGTATGTGTCTTGATACATGTTACAGTATGGATAGAGCTTGAAGACGTTGCTGTTGTTGTCATTGTTGTTAGGTGCCATCGAGTCAGTTCTCACTCACAATGACCCTATGTAGTACAGAACAAAACACTGCTGGTCCTGCACCATCCTCACAATCATTACCATGTTTGAGCCCATTTTTCCAGCCACTGTGTCAATCCATCCCATTGAGGGTCTTCCTGTTTTTCACTGATTGTCTTAGTCATCTAGTGCTGCTATAGCAGAAATACCACAAGTGGATGGCTTTAACAAAGAGAAATTTATTTCTTTTCAGTCAAGTAGGCTACAAGTCTAAATTCAGGGCGTCAGCTCCAGGGGAAGCCTTTCTCTCTCTGTTGGCCTTCTCATCAATGTTCCCCCAGACTCGGAGCTTCCTGTGCAGGGACCCCGGGTCCAAAGGATGTGCTCTGCTCCCGGCACTGCTTTCCTGATGGTATGAAGTCCCCCTGTCTCTCTGCTCACTTCTCTCTTTTATATCTCAAGAGATTGCCTCAGGACACAATCCAATCTTGTAGTCTGAGTCCTGCCTTACTAATACAACTGCCACCCATCCTCCCTCTTAACATCATAGAGGTAGGATTTACAACACATGGGAAAATCACACAATACCGGGAATCATGGCCCAGCCAAATTAATACATACATTTTTGGGGGGACATAATTCAATCCATGACACTGACCCTCTACTTTACCAAGTATGATGTCCTTTTCCAGGGAATGGTCCCTTCTGATAATATGTTCAAAGTAAGTGAGATGAAGTCTTGTCTTCCTTGCTTCTAAGGAGCATTCTGGCTTTACTTCTTCCAAGACAAATTTGTTCATTCTTCTGGCAGTCCATGTTATAGTCAACATTCTTTGCCAACGCCATAATTCAAAGACATCAATTCTTCTTCAGTCTTACTTATTCATTGCCCAGCTTTCACATGTATATGAGGCAATTGAAAATATCATGGCCTGAGTCAGGTGTACCTTAGTCCTCACAGTGGCATCTTTGCTTTTTAATACTTTAAAGAGGTCTTTTGCAGCCGATTTGCCCAAAGCAATACATCGTTTGATTTCTTGACTGCTGCTTCCATGGGCATTGATTGTGGATGCAATTTGCAGACACTATGCTGAGTGAAATAAGTCATTCACAAAAGGACAAATATTGTATGACTCACTTATATAAAAAGACAAGAAAAGGCAAATGCACAGAGGCCAAAGTTTATTAGTGGTTACCAGGGGCGGGAGGGATGGAGAAAAGGGGGGTTAACGGTGATAGAAAAATTGCACTGATTACGGGTAGGGTTGCACAGCCTATTATTGCAATTGCTGCCAATAAGTTGTACACCTGTAAAAAGTTGAATTGGCAAAAGTTATGTGATAGATATATTTACAACAACAAATGAAAAAAAAGAGTAGTTGCTGAGGCTGCTTACGTACAAACAAAATAAATAAAGTACACACTTTAAAAAAAACACTAGTTGTTAATTTTTGTCATATTATGAATTTTTTAACTATCATACTAAGGCTCTGGATTTTAATATTTAGCAATGAAGAACCAGTAAAGGACTTTCAGTAGAGGAAGGACATATAATCAATGATTTAGAAAAAAGTATCTCTGGTGGCCATGTGAAAGCTGAGGAAGGGGAGCTGAAGTTGACATGATCTCAAGGTCTCTTTGGTCCAGTGAATTCCATCCACATTACTGATATTATGGTCCCTGTCATGTGTGGGTTTTTGTGATCTTTGCACACAGCAAAACAATTCTGTCAACTTTGGGCCTTTGTAGCTCTTAGAAATGCTCTGAATTAGTGCTGGAAAAATGTGGACAGATTTAATGTTTTAAGAAATGGAAAAAAAAAGACAATGGGAAAGATCTAGAACATTGCTAACTAGACTCAGAGATTTGCAGTGAAAAATCTTTCCTGTTTGGTAAACATAATCAATCCTACTCTTTGTGCCTACATAGCATGTTTGGTAATGTGGTGGGGGGGGGGGTGTATTTTTGATTACTAAAATCACAAGATACTGCTGCTGGCTTTTATTGAACAGGGCCCAGGAATAAGAAAATCCTGAAATATGTAGGGCAGGCCCTTCATAATAACTGCTATTTTAAATATCCCATCCAAAATGCCATACTGCTCCTGGGGGAAACACTGCTACACCAATATCTACCAAAGTGTGTTCTGTGACATGTTAGTCCCAGTAAATTATCTGAAAAATAAACCAAAACACAAAGAAATATTGTTGTTATAAGTTTGTGTAATTCTAAATACTAGACCTCTTCTTAGAGACTCATTTCATAATTTCCTAATTAAAACCACTGACTGAACAGTCCCATTTTACTTCGTGTAGTCCAAAATTTTCTGAATATATTCAGCTGTACCATTCTATGGACCACTTTCTGGTATGTTACTTTAGAAATACGAAATCTCAGCCTACATTCCAGATATATATATATATACTAGTGCCATAGCCTCTCTCCCAGAAATCTTCGTAAAATGCAAGCAGAAACCTTTTTTTTTTTTAAACTCTCCAGATGATTTTAATACACAGCTAGGTTGACAACCACTGCTTTGAACTATTACTTCTTTCTATTCAAAGAACATCCATTTCTCATGAAAAATTCCAGTGGCATGTATGTATGTATTTATAAGCCCTTTGTCTTGAGTCTGAATGAGTATAACTAACTAGCATGGTAAGCAAAAAAGAAAAGAAAAAGAAATCTGGATTATAATCATTTTTCAGAACTCAGAGAAACCCAGGATTATGTCTCTTGAGTTTTCTTTTTCTCATTTTAGAAATGACAAAATAAACAGGCTTTGATTTCTTATACTACAACAATAATTTGAAAGAGAAATAGATCTTATGTTGAGTGGAGGGTACTTTAGAGAGGCAAAAGCTCTTCAGGCAAAAGAGAGACATGCTTAAGTACGTGTTGAGAGAGAATACTACAGAAGGTTAAAGAAATCAACGCAGGGAAGAGAATTTAGGGGTGGGGAGAACATTTAGGAGACTGTTTCAAATTACGAAGCTTCAAATTATGGTAGGGCATGGAGGATGAAGGAAATAAATCAAGAAAGAGAGTTAGAATCTTGCTATTGGTCTAAATGGGGAAAGAGGAAGAAAGAAAATTTTTACAAATATCTCCCATATTGTTAGCTTGGCAAGCTAGAATGCAGAAGGAGAAATAGATTAAGAGGTATAGATTTGGAAATACTTTCTTTTTTAAAAGTAGATACTTAAAATAATAAAAATGTAGTCATTCTCCCAGGGAGAGAAAACAAATAGGCCAAAGGAAAGGGCTGATGAGAGAAACTTGAGAAACCCCCACATAAGAGGTGATAGAAGGAAGAAAAGCAGTAAAGGAGAAGAAGGTGAAATGATCAGAGGAGGAGGCAATTACAGAAAACCAAAATAGAAGAACTTCAGTATGGGGGAGGAAAATAAATTTAGTGTGCAGAGAAATGTTGAAGAATGAGAACTAAGATGATGTTGTCGATAATAGGCACCTACTACTGACCTGCGATAGATGTGTTTCCCTTTGGTGAACAGAATTATGAGCATATTACAGAATGAAAGAAAGTGAGAATTGGGCTGTGAAATTAAAGCAAGGAATACCCATCCTGAAAGAGTCAAGAGAAAACCTTCCCATGGAGGAGATACTTGATGTGTTTCAGGGCGGAATGCAAGGACTGGTGGAAGGTATCACATTGGGGTGGGCTGGAGTGGGGAGGAGAAACAAGAGTACAAGAGAACGTTCCTAAAAAATAAATCAAAGAATGGTGCAAGCACAGAGAGAGACATGAGCTTTGTAAAGGTAGAAAATCTTCTTCCTCTGAAAAAAAGGGGTTTTCTAGGTAAAGTAGGAAATCAGCTTACCTGCCAAGAGGAACCAGGTGTGTAAAAGAAAGGTTTAGAGATTCTGTAGGAAAGATGAATAGAAGTGCTAAAGATCCAGTTGAAATACATCAAATTTAACTTGTATTTGACCAGAGGGGAGAAGACCTATGATTTTTTTTTCCTAGTGCATTCACACTGGAATTCTAGAAGTGAAGTATTATTGAGGAGTCTCACTGGCTTTACTGCTTATTTTGAGCAGAAAAGCATGAGGAGGGAGTATCTATGAGATTTATAAAATTATCTGGTGTGTGTGTGTGTGTGTAAACTTAATATCAGCACCATCAACATTTCATCTTATTCATGACTACAAAACAGATACAACAAATATCATAAGCATTTGATTGAAACTAGGATTATTAGTTCAGTAACCACTCTAAAATTGGTGTGAGTGTGAAAGCTTTTGCCAGCTGAGAGGAACAATAATTCTTGCCATCAACTTGCTGTAAGAGTGATTTTGACACCTTCTCAAACCCCAAAAGAATTTTCAGGTGATTTATTACCTGTCATAACAGATTTAGGCTCAACCCCTGGACACCCCTTACGTAGTGTCAACCAAATCCGTAGAAAGATAAGTGGTGCTCTTGAAGTATCATGGACAGGGAGAGAGAAAATTAAGGGGAAGTTAACCATATATACTGCAAAAACTATTTCTCATTGCTCCAGTGTCGACTATTATAGCATGTTCAAATAGAAGTTCAGAAGATAATGTGGCCCAAGGAGAGAGCATTTTAGCAGATGAAATCACCATCCTACACAGATTAATACCAAAGTCTTCAACAACAGATTTGGGGCACGTCAATCTTTTAAACTCTCAGAGCCTTTATTTTAAAGTCTGTGAAAGCCTCAATTCCAATTTGCAGTGAGATCATCTGACGGGGTTTTATTAAAAATATGATGAAGAATTAAAGTTGATTTAATTATAATTATCTGTCTAGGCCTATGTTGTCCCCACAGTCATAATCATCCAATTAAAAAAAAAAAACACCAAACTCATTGCCTTTTATGTTGATTCTGACTCATAGGACAGAGTAGCACTGCCCCAAAGAGTTTCCAAGGAGCACCTGGTGGATTTGAACTGCTGACCTTTTGGTTAGCAGCTGTAGCACTTAAGCACTGCGCCACCAGGGCTCCTTTTTTCCATTAACTAGGAAGCAATTGTGTTTCTGTCACAAGCATCCACTCCATTCCTTCCCTTTTTACTAAATGTGCCATTTTTTGAAGGGGTGAGGGGGATAGGGAGGGGAACATCCTGAGGTGAAAAAATAATACAGAAAGAAGTGAAAGCAATTTGCCTGACAGATCTTAGGCATTTATATTGACACGTGGTCTTGCCCAGACCAAGCCTAACTGAGAAAGAAGATTTCACAAAGAGTTAATATAAAAAACAGCGCAGTATCATCACTAGTCCTGTCTCCCCCAGATTCCTTCTTTCTCCCACCACTATGCAATCCATATAGATAAAGGAGTAACAGGAAATGTTTCTAGTTCTAACTTTTCCAAAGGCCTCCCCTTATCTTTTCAAGACTTCCTTCTTTATCAAAAATTTGGGCATTGCGCTTGTAAAAGCTAGCTACTAAATTTTCCTCATTTGGAGGATGGTTCCCGTGGAAGGGTCAGGGATAAAAATATAGCAGTGCAGTTCTAAAGCAATTTGTGAGGAAAACCAAAGGAACTGAGGAGTGTTTAGATACACTATAGATCCAGTAGCAGTTATTCTCTTCTATTACCTCCTGAGGATCCTTGGAAAAAATGGGGGAGGACAGTGGAATTATTAGTCAACATTAATCCAGAATAGGTTTCTTTAATACCCTTTAAAATGTATTTGGAAAACATGAAGAATAGCTCAAAAAATAAACATGTCTTATATAATCCCAACGTTTAAATTTTAATTCTATAAAGAAGTTAAATTTACTTTTTCCAATCATCTATACCTAGAGACAATCACTGTTAACAGCTAGGTATATATCCTTAAACTTTTCTTGAACTCACAGAGGCATATTTATATTTGTAATATATTTTGTACTTGCCAATCCCATATCAAGAGGGAGGGTCTATTTCTCTACCTACATGAATCAGGGAGGCCCTGTGACTGCTCTGACCAATCAATTATAAGGGAATTATTGCTATGCCAGTTCTAGGCCCAGCCTTTAATTAGAGTGGCACTTTATATTTCTTCTGTCTTGGGATAAATTTTGGAATGCTCCCTCTTAGAAACCAATTGCCATTCTGTGAGAAGTCCATGCCACATGGAGGGGTCATGGGTAGGTACTCTGTTCAACACCTCTAGCTAAACTTCCAGCCAACAGCCAGCATCAACAGTCATCTTGTGAATGAGACATCCTGGATGTCCTGAGCAGTGGTGCCCTTGAATTACTCTATTTACAGCTGTCATTTGAATGCAACTTCCTAAGAAAACCCTAGTGAGGATGGCTCTGCTGATCCCATTGAACGCGCAAAAATCAATTGTTATATTAAGCCTATAATTTTTTTTTCGAGCTCTGGAGGTGCAATGTTTAAGCACTCGGCTGCTAACTGAAAGGTTGGCTGTTCGAACCCACCAGCTGCTCCTCAGTACAAAGACGTGGCAGTCTGCTTCCATAAAGATTTACAGCCTTGGAAATCATATGGAGCAGTTCTACTCTGTCCTATAGGGTTGTTATGAATTAGAATAGACTTGATGGCAGTGGGTTTTTATAAGCTTTTTTTGGGGGGGGAGTGCTGTTATACAGTAAGAGATAACTGAAAGAACCTTGAACTCTGCTAAAATGTTAAAAGAAAAAGTAATGTCACATTTTTATCAAGTCTAAGACGCATTTTTTTTTTTTTTTACATTCTAACATTTCTACTATTGGGTTTACAATGAATGTTTTAAGAAAGCATCATTTCATAGTGTAATTGGTAATAATAGTTTTCTCTCTTATTAGTACATAGAATGATAGTGCAACTGATGATCTGATAACCAGTGGTCTCTTCAATTCAATGAAATACAGCCCTTGAAGGTACTGTGAATGACAAGGCCTATAACAGTTACGATGGTTGAGATAGGGTAGGGTGTGTGTACAGAGGATATGTTAAATAGATTATGCAGACCTTAAATATCTAAGGTTTCGGGACTGGATGAGGTCAAGGAAAAAGAAAAGGGTACAGAATAGGATGACCAGGAGCATGAAAATATATTTCATCTACATCAAAATGTCTCGCTGAGTGTTTATAAAGTGGTAGGGGGAGTGTTTTTCAAGACCATTGATTTTGAAGTTAGAAACTTCATTTTCTAAGATAACTGCTATATTTAAGTGAATTTTACTAATTACTAATGAGATTAATAAATGGTGGGAACATGGGCAAATCATTTTGTCTTCCCTAACTTCAGTTGCTTTATCAGAAAAATGAAGAAAAGGGTTTTCATCTGCCAGGGCATTGTGGTGATCTTATAAAACAAGATTTCTTATGGAAGAAATTTTAAAGCGTAAATTGACAGTAAATCTAAGGGATTATTAGTTATATTGTTAAATTGAACAGTGATGGTCTAGAATCATACCCAGATTCTAGGCCAGAAGTTAGCCCACTCTAAGAATTTTACTAAGTAAACCTGGTGGTGCAATGGTTAAACTGTTGGCTGCAAACTGAAAGATTGGTCATTTGAACCTACCCAGCCACTCTGTGGGGGAAAGACCTGACAATCTACTCCTGTAAAGATTGCAGCCTAGAATATCCTATGGAGCAGTTCTACTTTGTCACATGGGATCACTATGAGTCTAAATCAATTCAATGGCATCTAACAACAACAAGAACTTTACTATCATAGTTAGATTATAGGGATGCAAAATATTCCTAACAAAATATTAGGAACTCATATCCAGAAACTCATGAAAAGAACAGTACATCTTGACCAAGTGGAGATTTATTGCATGAGTGTAAGGAAAAAACCTGTGAGATTTCTAGAATAGGTGAAAAATTTTCATGACCTTTTATTATGCAAAGATTATTTAGGTAG
>NW_004444238.1:36399-38750 GCF_000243295.1 Trichechus manatus latirostris
CCTTGATCTGTGTTGCTCCCACAGGCCAGCTCCCTCAGCACCATATTTTTTATTTTCCTTTATGTTTCCCCTTCTCCCTTTTCCGTCTTCTTCCAATCTAGGCCCTGTGCTACCTCCACCCCTTCCTGATGGGCCATGTCATGACACTTGGTGAGAGAGACATCAGCCGGCCATCACTCCAATTCTGCCCACCCCCAATGATCAGCTCCCCAGCAGCATATTTACTTTTTGTTGTTGTTTTTTGTTATTGTTGTTGTTTCTTCTCTCTTTCCCTTCTTTCCTTTCTCCTACCGACCTAGTCCCATGCACTGCCAATGCCCCTTCTCAACAGGCCAAGCCACACCGCTCAGCAACAGAGCCACCGGCACATAGCCTTACCAGGTCAGGCCTGCGTTCACCCACCAATCCTACCATACTACCATTTTATTTACTTTTTTAATTTCTTTTTTCCTCTTTTTTTTGTTTGAATTTCTCACTCTTCTTTCTTTTCTTTCACCCACTTGGCTCCACCATCCACCCATTACATCCTCCCCCTTCCCTCCGGCCTATCTGCACTGTGTGCAAAGCACTGCGCCCTTGAGTGGCACCAGTGCAAACCACCATACGTTGCCCCACCCTTCACCCCAGTACATGCCAAAAATAACCCATCCCCATCCTTCCCCCCACTAGACCTGCCCTGCTGCACCATAGCTGAGCAACTGGACCTGTCCACCTGGTCAAAGTGGTAAAAAGTATCATGTCCACAGATGAGCAAGCAACAAAGCACGCCCAGCCCACCTGCCCAGACATAACCAAATAAAACAAAAATGCAGGAGGAAACAAAAAATCTAAAATCAAAAAATGAAGAAAATACTTCCTGAATGTCCTGAAGGCAGCAGACAATATCAAAACATTGAAATAAATAAATAAAGAACAAGATCGCTCCAGAAAGCAACCAAAATAAAACACGAGATGACCTTCCAGTAGAAGAAAAGGCACTGGAACTACCTAATAGGGAATTCAAAATCCTAACATTCAGGGCTCTCCAAGAGATGAAGAAAATGCAGACAAAAATAAGGAAAAAAATAGACAAAACCATGGAAAACACAGAAAAAGCAATGGATGAATTTAAGAAAATGATATAGGAACAAAATCTCAAAATAAACAACTAGAAATCATACAAAAACAACAATTAGAAATCTAAAACATAGACAACAATATTTTAGAAATGGACAGTGCAATAGAAGGTTTTAGGAGCAAATTTGAAACTAGGAAAGACAGGATCATCAAAATTGAAGACAAATCCTTGGATACCACTTTGTTTAAGGAAAAATCAGAAAAAAGAATGAAGAAAAATGAAGAAACCCTGAGAATGATGTGAAATAAAACCAAAAGCAAAAATTTGTGTGTGATCAGAGTTCCAGAACAGAGGGAGAAAATGGAAAACACAGAGGGGATCATTAGAGATTTGCTGACAGGAAACTTTCCATGAATGATGAAAAGCTGACCATCCAAGAAGCTCAACGAACACCATATAGGATAGACCCCAAAAGAAAATCACCAAGATATATCATAATTACACTCACTAAAACCAAAATGAAGAAAGAATGCTGAGAGCAGCTCGAGAAAAATGAAAAGTCAAATACACAGGAGAAACAATAATACTAAGTTCTGATTACTTGGTAGAAACCATGCAGGCAAGAAGGCAATGAGATTACATACGTAAACCCTTGAAAGGAAAAAATTGCCAACCAAGAATAATATGTCCTGCAAAACTCTCGCTCAAAATATGATGGTGCAATTAGGACATTTCCAGACAAACAGAAATTAAGGGACTTTGTAAACACCAAACCAAACTTACAAGAATTATTAAAGGGAGTCCCTCAGTTAAAGAATCAACATCAGACAACAACCTGAATCTAGGACACAGGACAACACCAGCCAGATACCAACCTAGGTAATGAACGCTCAAGGAAAAATGAAACTAAAAAATTTACATCAGGGAACCAGAGGGGGCAATCTGTAAATGACAACAAAATCAAAACAATAAAAGACAAAATAAAAGGGGTAGGTATAGAACTTTTAAATGGAGAGGAAATCATGGCAATATCAATTAATAAAAGACTGCTTTACACTTAGGAAGATGGGTAAATTTCAAAGTAACCACAAAGAAATTTAACCAACCTACTCATCAAAATAAGGGGTGAGTTCCAGCAAAATGGCGCTCTAGACAGAAGCACCATGCTGTCCCTCCACAGCAAAGAGCTGAAAAACTAAGCCGAACAGAGAAAACAACAATCCTGAAATCCTAAAACATCAAATGAAGAGATAAAGAACTCAGCCAAGCACCAAATGGAGTGAAAAAACTGACA
>NW_004444238.1:64532-65536 GCF_000243295.1 Trichechus manatus latirostris
CTGGTATTCTATGATGTTCTATTTTTTACCACTTTAATATACTCTGAATTGAAATCTAGAGTGCCACACTTGTTGAATGTGGCAATGCAATAGCTTCGCTTCTGTACATGGGATTAAGTTGCTGCCAGGCCAACATCTGATGGAGATCATAGGGAAGAGGTAGAAAAAGACGGTAGTCATACTAAGTTTATCATCATCAGCAATGGTTCAGAAGCAGGAGTGAATGGAGGTGTAGGAAAAAATCTCACAGTGAAATGAGCTCTGGAGTGCTTCATAAAAAAACAATACATGGAGAAGTTGCTCAAAATTTACATATAAGAGAGGCCGACTATTTTTCGAAACTTCATATCTTGAAATCTTTCAAGTTTCCCACAATAGGTGGGATATGAAGAGTTTACTAAAAAAAAACAAAACCCATTGCCATTGAGCAAATTTCAACTGATAGTGACCCTATAGGACAGAGCAAAAGTGCCCCATAGCATTTCCAAGGAGGAGCAGGCAGATTTGAACTGCTGATATTTTGGTTAGCAGCCATAGCTCTTAACCACTGCACCAACCACAGCTGCATGAAGAGTTTAGTGACACATTCCTCATTCACCCAAACTCTAGTTTTCATGTACCTCTTATTAAGTACTAACAACAAAAATTTTAGAAGCAGAGATTTTTGGAACAGTAAAGGAATTTAAAGATAATTTAGTTACATCTATTCATTTTATAGAGCAGTTTTCAAGAAAACTGGGTTCTAATGCTTGCTTTGTTCCTATCTGACTGTGATCTTTGCAATTTCATCATTTCCCTTCTCTATAAAATGATTGCTGCAATAAACATTTGTGTACAAGTTTCTGGGTGAACACATGTTTTCATTTCTCTTGGGTATATACCTAGAAATGGAATTGCCAGAATTTCTAAGTTTCATGAAAATGTTATGCTAAGTGAAAGAAGCTAGGCACAAAAGACCAATTACTATATAATTGCACTCATGAAAGCCTAGAACAGGGGAATCT
>NW_004444238.1:67639-72214 GCF_000243295.1 Trichechus manatus latirostris
AGAACTGACTGGATGGCACCTGAAAACAACAACAGTAAGTAAACACAATTAATCCTGTCCACATCTGGCTTACTGGTTAATCTGCCCCTGAGCTCATCTTCCAATGTCTAGACAAGTTTTCTCCAATTCTTCTGTTTTCAATACGGTACCCTCACCCTCACCTGTACCTTGTATGCCTTAATATAATAACCATCTCGAGAGGTCCTCTTCAAAGAATAAACTTCCAGATACTGCAGGAAAGGCAGTGGAATGTAGAAGAGACATCCTCTGCCAGGCCTGAGCTCAGAAATCTTGTAATCAAACTGTAGCATAAAAAGACTCAAACAATCATACTGTTTTCAGTTTTCTCTCCACCTCCACTTCCACTGGTATATTTGTTGTTGTTGTTAGGTGCCCTCGAGTCAGTTCTGACTCATAGTGACATGTACAACAGAATGAACACTGCCTGGTCCTGGACCATCCTCTCAATCGTTGCTATGCTTGAGCCCTTTTTTGCAGACTTTGTATCAATTCATCTCATTGAGTGTCTTCCTCTTTTTTGGGGACAATCTGCTTTACCAAGCATCATGTACTTCTCAAAGGTCTGGTCCCTCCTGATAACATATCCAAAGTACATGAGAGGAAGTCTCACGGTCCTCACTTCTAAGGAGCATTCTGGCTGTACTTCCTCCAAGACAGATTTGTTTTTCTGGCAGTCTATAGTATACTCAATATTCTTTGTCAACACCATAATTCAAAGGCGTCAATTCTTCTTCGGTCTTCCTTATTGATTGTTCAGTTTTTGTATGCGTATGAGGCAATTGAAAATACCATCGCGTGGGCCAGGCACAGCTTAGTTCTTAAAGTGACATCTTTGCTTTTTAACACTTTAAAGAGGTCTCTTGCAGCAGATTTGCCTAATGCAATACATCTTTTGATTCTTTGACTGCCTGCTTCCGTGGGTGTTTATTGTGAATCCAAGTAAGATGAAATCCTTGACAACTTCAATGTGTTCTCCGTATATCATGATGTTGCTTATTGGTCCTATTGTGAGCATTTTTGTCTTCTTTATGTTGAAGTGTAATCCATACTGAAGGCTGTGGCCTTTGAACTTCATCAGTAAGTACTTCAAGTCCTCTTTGCTTCAGCAAGCAAGGTTGTGTCATGTGCATATTGCTGTTTGTTAATGAATCTTCCACCAGCTCTGATGCCATATTCTTCTTCATATAGTCCAGCTTCTCGAATTATTTGCTTAGGATACAGATTGAATGAGTGTGATGGTTAATGTTATGTGTCAACTTTGCTAGGTCATGATTCTCAGTATTATGTAATTATTCTCCATTTTGTGATCTGATGTAATTATCCTCCATTTTGTGATCTCCCATAAGTAATATAATCATCTCCATGAAGTAATCTGATTTGATCAGCCAATCAGTTGTAAGGGGAGTTTCCTTGGGGATGTGACCTGTGCCTAATATACATATGTATGTTCTCTCAAAGCTCTCTTGCTTGCTCTGGATCCTGTTTCTGGCTCATCATCATCTGACATCCAGTTCTTGGAACTTGAGGCAGCAGCTTGTTGTCTAACCTGCCAACTTTGGGATTTGCCGGCTTTGCAGACCTGTAAGCCAGCAGCCTGCCATTTGACCTGCTGATTCTGGGTTCGTCAGCTCCTACAAACACGTGACTCAAGAGAAGCCTCCAGCCAAAGCCTGACCCATAGACTTTGAGACTTTCCAGCCTCCACAACTGTGTGAGCTATTTCCTTGAAATAAGTCTCTTTCTCTCTCTCTCTCTGTACACTTCACTAGTTTTTCTTTTCCAAAGAACCCAGCCTAAGACATTTGATAACAAGAGTGGTTCTAGAGAAACAAAATCATAAGGATGAGTTTTCCAAATTTTTTCTTAAGTCTGACTAGTCTTCAAGGAGCTGATGACTCTGCTTCCAGTAGTAAAGAGGACACTACTAATCCATGGAATGAGGTGGTGATATTAATATGCAAAATATCACCACCAATATATCACATATTGATGAGAAGTGAGGCTCTGGTGATCACATGTTTGATATTTTTCTACAATTTTGTCAGAATAAGAGGTATAGGGAAAAGGGTTTGTTGGTCCTACTTTTTCCAGATAAAGTGGAAAAAGGAAGAGATAAGCTTAGGGCTTCAGAGTCACAGGTCAAGTGCCACATAATAGACCTCAAAGTTGCCACTTGTGCCCTGATAGAAAGCCTTATGTCTTGTAGTAACAGAGCTGATATTGCCAAAAACCAAACCCAGAGTCTTACTGTAAGATCGGCTGAGTTACAACACCAATTAAATTCCCAATCTGAAATGATATCTGAAGTTAAAGTGAGGGCATTGTTTGGGAAGAAATGGGATCCTGAAACTTTGGATGGAGACATATGGGCAGATAATCAGGAAGCTGGGGATACTCAACGCCTAAATTCCATTGAATCACTCCCGCCAAAAGAACCAGCCCTTCTACTCCCATGTAAAGAGATCACTTCATCTTTGTAGGCTAAGCCAACCTCCTCAGGAAAACCATTATCCCTTCCACCCCCCACCATCTGATGAGATGAGCTGAGGTGTGTCTGAGGAGTCCCAGTCTGAGATACTGCCTGAGGCGTTGCCTAGGGTATTGTCTGGGGCATCACCTGAGGTAGATACTTTACACGACATTGCTGAACATTCCCAGGACGAGCTCCCACCAAACATTTTTGCTTCTAGACCTATAACTAGACTTAAGTCCCAGTGAGACTCAAAAGGTGAAGTACAAAGTGTGACCCAGGTAGAGGTATGCTACATTCCAAAAGAACTGCTTGACTTTTCTAATACGTACAAACAGAAACCTGGGGAATATGTGTGGGAAATGGCTATTAAAGTTGTGGGATAATGGTGTAAGGAACATAAAGTTGGATCAGGCTGAGTTTATTCATATGGGCCCACTAAGCGCAGATCCTTCATTCAGTGTTTCAACTTGAGAGGTTAGAAAATAATCTAATAGTATATTTAGTTGGTTCACTGAAGCATGGATTATGTGGTGGCCTACACTAAATCAAGCAGAAGTACCAGACTTGCCTTGGTATGCAGTAAAAGAAGATATCTAAAGGGTTAAGGAAATTGGCGTGTTAGAGTGGATTTATCAGGTTAGACCTACAGACACACACATGGGGTGCCCAAACGACACACATTTTACCACAACAGTGGGGAAAAGAATTGTGAAGGGAGTCCCAGCATCCTTGAAGACTGCTGGGATTGCTATTACATGTAACTCAGATTGGACAGTGAGAACTGCCTGAACTGAATGAAGATATCTAACCACAACACAGATGATAAGATCCCATGGTGATAGTGGCCAAGTTACAGTACTTAATCAACAAAGACAAGGTGGATATGGTTACTGTAATGGATGGCAGAGTAATCAAAATAGTCTGGCTAGTATGGACTTTTGACATTGGCTACTTAGTCATGTTGTCCTTAGGAGTGAAACAGATAGAAAATCAACTAGATATTTACTTGATCTGTACAAGCACAAGAATTCTAGACCAAGTGAACTGCTGTCTAACTCGAATCACCAAAACAGAGAGTCACGGCCCTTCCATCAATTCCCAGACTTGAGCCACAAACCCACAACCCCCTTTAATTAAGGAGAGGCTGGGTTCACTACACTGCCAAAAATTTATGCTGTTGATTTTACTCCCAGCCTTTTTAAAAGGAATCTACAACTTTTTATGAGAATGACTTTTCCTTGGGAAAAAGGAGAAAATCAGAGTTTTGGGGATTATTGCACATTGGTTCTGAACTAACATTAATTACAGGAGACCCACACATCACTGTGGTCCCTGAACTCATCCTATAGTTATTTCCACAGTTCCAGAATGCATAATAGGAATAGACATACTCAGCAACTGGAAGAATCCCCCCACCGAATCCCTGATATGTGGAGTAAAGGCTATTATGGTAGGAAAACCCAAGTGGAAGCCATTAGAACTGCCTCTATCTAGGAAAATAGTAAAACAAAAGCAATACCACATTCCTGGAGGGATTTCAGAGATTACTGCCACCAACAAGGACTTGAAGGATCCAGGGGTGGTAATTCTTACAACATCCCTATTAACTCGCCTATATGTCCTGTGCAAAAAACAGATTGATCTTGGAGAATAACAGTGGATTATTGTAAACTTAACTAGGTGGTGACTCTAATTGCAGCTGCTGTTCCAGATGTGGTCTCATTGCTTGAGAAAATTAATACATCTCCTGGTACCTGGTATGCAGCAATTCATCTGGCCAATGTCTTTTTCTTGATTCTGGTTATGAAGGTTCACCAGAAGCGATTGCCCTCACCTGGCAAGGCCAGCAATACCTCTTCAGTGTTACCCCAGAGGTATAGCATCTCTCCAGCCCTATGTCATAATTTAGTCCACAGGAGCACTAATCACCTTTCCCTTCCACAAGACGTTACACTAGCCCTTTACATTGATGACATTATGCTGATTGGACCTAGTAAGGATGAAGTATGAATGACTCTAGACTTGTTGAAAAGACATTTGTGTACCAGACTGTGGGAAATTAACCCAACAAAAATTCAAGC
>NW_004444238.1:72716-77955 GCF_000243295.1 Trichechus manatus latirostris
GACTTGATAGCAACAAGTTTGGTATTTTTGGTATTGGTGAATCACAGAAGACCCTTAGGATCTTGGAGCAAAGCTCTGCCATACTCTGCAGATAGCTACTCTCCTTTTGAGAAACAACTTTTGGCTTGTTACTGGGTCTTAGTAGAGACTGGACACTTAACCATGGGCCACAAAGTCACCATTAGGCTTGAGCTTCCTATCATGAACTGGGTGTTGTCTGACCCACAGAGTCATAAAGTCAAATGTGCACAGGAGCACTCCCTCATTAAATGGAAGTGGTATATACAAGACTGGGCTTGATCAGGACCTGAAGGCAGAAGTAAGTTACATGAGGAAGTGGCCCAAATGCCCATTGTCTCCACTCCTATCACATTACCTTCCCCCTCTCAGTCTGCGCCTATGGCCTCATGGGGAGTTTCTTATGATCAGTTGACTGAGGAAGAGAAAACTTGTGCCTGCTTTACCAATGGTTCTGTGTGATATATAGGAACCACTCAAAAGTGGACAGCAGCAGCACTACTGCCCCCTTCTGGGACCTCTCTGAAAGACTATGGTGAATGGAAATCCTCTCGATAAGCAGACCTTTGAGCAGTGCATCTGGTTGTTCACTTTGCTTGGACAGAGAAATGGCCAGATGTGTGACTGTATACTGATTCATAGGCTGTGACCAGTGATTTGGCCAGATGGTCAGGAACTTGGAAGGAACAGGATTGGCAAATTGATGACAAGGAGGTATGGCTACATCTTTCTGAATGGGCCGAAGAAGTGAAGATATTTGTGTCTTATGCAAATGCTCACCAAAGGGTGACCTCAGCAGAGGAGGATTTTAACAATCAAGTGGATAGGATGATGCGTTCTGTGGAAACCAGTGATCCTCTTTCCCCAGCCACTCCCTTCGTGGCCCATCGGGCTCATGAACAAAGTGATCATAGTGGCAGTGATGGAGGTTATACATGGGCTCAGAAACATGGAATTCCACTCACCAAGGATGACTTGACCACAGCCACTGCTAAGTGCCCAATCTGCCAGCAGAAGAGACCAACACTGAGTTCCCGATATGGCGCCATTCCTTGAGGTGATCAGCCAGCAACCTGGTGGCAGGTTGATTACAGTGGACCGCTTCTATCATGGAATGGGCATTGTTTCTTTCTTACTGGAATAGACACTTATTCTGGATACAGATTTTCCTTCCCTGAACTTCTGCCAAAGCTATCATCTGTGAACTCATACTATGCCTTATCCACTTTCATGGTATCCCACACAGCATTGCCTCGGATCAAGGGACTCACTTCACAGCAAATGAGGTGCAGAAATGTGCTCATGCTCATGGAATTCACTGGTCCTACCATGTTCCCAATCATCCTGAAGCAACTGGCTTGATAGAAGGATACAATGGCCTACTAAAGACACAATTACGGTGCCAGCTAGGTGCTAATACTTTGCAGGATTGGGACATTGTTCTCCAGGAGGTTGTATATGTTCTAAACCAGAGTCCAGTATATAGTGCTGTTTCTCCCACTGCCAGGATTCACAAGTCCAGGAATCAAGGGGTGGAAATAGGAGTGGCATCACTCAGTATTACCCTTAGTGTCCCACTTGCAGGGTTTTTGTTTCCTGTCTCTGAGATCTTGTGTTCTGTGACTCTAGAGGTCTTAGTTCCAAAGGTAGGAATGTTCCCACCTGGAAACATAACACTGATTCCATTGAACTGGTAGTTAAAAATGCCATCTGACCACTTTGAGCATCTTATGCCTCTGAATCAACAGGTAAAGAAGGGAGTTACCATACTGGGTGATGTGATTGATCCTGATTAATAAGGGTAAATTAGATTGATATTACATAATGGAGGTAAAGAAGAGTATGTCTGGAATGCAGGAGATCCCTTAAGGTGTCTCTTAGTACTACCATGCCCTGTGATTAACATCAATGGAAAACTGTAGCAACCCAATTATGACATGACTACTAATGGCCCAAACCTTTCAGGAATGAAATTTTAGGTCACCCTACCAGGCAAAGAACCACGACCAGCTGAGGTGCTTGCTGAGGGCAAAGGGAATATGGAATGGGTGGTGGAAGAAGGTAGTTCTAAATACCAGTTATGACTATGTGACCAGTTGCAGAAACGGGGACTGTAAATCCTTTTGTTTTCTTCCCTCACTTATTCCATCACTTAAAAAATGTAAGCTGTAAATGTGGCTAGTGCATTTTTGGTTGTGCACATGTTTGTTGTATCATGTTAGGCACAAGAATGACTTTATAATTGTCTGTATTTGGAGATTATGAATGGTTTAACGGGATGTGTACAGGTGCCAAGCTGACAAGGTATGGAAAGTGAAGGTTAATTTTATGTGTCAACATAACTAGGTCATGATTCTCATTATGATATTATCCCTCATTTTGTGTTCTGGTATGATTATCCTCCATTTTGTGATCCATATAATTATCCTCCATTTTGTGATCTCCCATAAGGAATATAATGTAATCACCTCCATGAAGTGATCTGATGTGATTAGACAATCAGTCATAAGAGGAGTTTCTTTGGGGATGTACCCTGTACCTAATATACATGGATGCTTTGGCAAAGCTTGCTTGCTTACTCTGAATTTTGTTTCTGGCTCATCATTATCTGCCCTTCAGTTTTGGGACTTGAGCCAGCAGCTTGTTGTCTAACCTGCCAACTTTGCGATTCACTGCCTTCCGCAGCCCTGTGAGTCTGCAGCCTGCTGTCTAACCCACCAATTCTGGTTTCATCAGCCCCTGTAACCTCCTGAGTCAGGAGAAGCCTCCAGCCAATGCCTGACCCATGGACTTTATGACTTGCCAGCCTCCGCTACTGCATGGGCCATTTTTTTAGATAAATTTCTCTCTATATATATATGTATATACATATATACATATATACGTGTATATATATACGTGTGTGTGTATATATATACGTGTGTGTATATTCATATACGCAGACACTTCACATCTTAGTCATCTAGTACTGCTCTAACAGAAATACCACAAGTGGATGGCTTTAACAAAGAGAAGTTTATTCCCTTATATTCCAGTAGGCTACAAGTCCACATTCAGGGTGTCAACTCCAGGGGAACACTTTCCCTATTGGCTCTGTAGGAAGGTCCATGTCATCAATCTTCCCCTGGTCTGGAGCTTCTCTGTGCAGGAACCTCAGGTCCAAAGTACATGCTCTGCTCCCGGCACTGCTTTCTTGGTGGTATGAGGTTCCCCCCTTTCTGCTCGCTTCCTTTTCCTTTTATCTCTTGAGAGATAAAAGGTGGTAGAGGCCACATCCCAGGGAAACTCCCTTTACATTGGATCAGGGATGTGACCTGGATAAGGGTGGTGCTACGATCCCACTCTAATCCTCTTTAATGTAAAATTACAGTCACAAAATGAAGGACAACCACACAATACTGAGAATCATGGCCTAGTCAAATTGATACACACATTTTTTTGGGGAAATAATTCAATCCATGACTTTCCACCCTTTGGCCTCCAAAAAATCACATCCTTGTGACAGGCAAAACATATTTATCCCATTATATCATAGCAAAAGTCTTAACTCCAAGTCCAAAATCCAAAAATGCCTCTTCATCTGTGAAATCTAGAATACAAGTTATCTGCTTCCAAAGGTATAATGGCAGAACAGGCACAAACTAGACATTTCTATTACAAATGGGAGAAACTGGAGGAAAAGAAGGGCTAACAGGCACCAAAGCAAGTCAGCAGAATACTTTACATTAGCCCTCAAGGCTTGAAAATAATCCTCTGTTCTCTGAGACAATTTACACAATGGCCCTGCCCTCCAGACTCTAGGTATTGGCCACATTCTCCAGATTCTGAGTGGAGGTCCCTTGGCCCTGGGCTTTAGCTCCGCCTTCCAGGCCCACTGAGAGAGGAACTCTGCTCCCTTGGCTTTAGGCGCACCATTCTGCCAGTCCATCTGAGTCCGACCCAATCCTTAGAAACACCAGAGGCCATGGCTCCACCCTTTGAAACCCCTGAGGTCATGGCCATATCTTTTGAGACTGAGGCAGCTTGGCTTCTCTTGTGTCCCTTGTCTCTTCAGCTTCTGTTTCCTGGTTCCTTGGCGTCTCGACTCCTTGGGCCTCATGCGCATATCTGCCCTGCTGGGGCAAGTGTTCCAAAGCTCTGTAGCTCCACCAGTAAGTTCCCGGAAGCATCATACTCCGCCAGGAAACCTCGTGCGCACAGGCACTCAGCTTTCTTGTTCCATGGGTCAGCAAGCCTAGCTCTACCGTTAAGTGCCTGGAAGCACCCCACTCCACCAGGAAGCCTCCTATGCACAGGCACTCAGTTTTCTCACTCCACCGGTGGACTCCAGTGCCGTCTCGCACTGGTCTCCTGGTTCTGCTGCTGCAGTTTCTCTGCTATTACTGGTCCTTTGCTGCTGCCACTGCTCTATCCATTCACAGTTTCAAAACTGCTTCCACATTTCAGGTATCTGTTAGAGCAGCACCCCACTCTCAGTACCAAATGTCTTAGGCTGGGTTCTCTAGAGAAGCAAAACCAGTAAATCATATAAATACATATATAGAGAGATTTATATCAAAGAAACAGCTCACACAATTGTAGAGGCTAGAACGTCTCAAGTCCATGGATCAGGGTAGAGGCCTCTCTCAATTCACACAGCTGCAGAAGCTGGCGAGCCCAAGATCAGCAAGTTGGAGAGCAGGGCTCCCACTCACAGGCTATGAAGGACGACAAATTCCAAGATCTGCAGGCAAGACCGCAAGGTTTCTCCTGATTCACATAGCTGCAGGGGCTGGCGAACCCAAGATTGGCAGGTCAGAGAGCAGGACTCTACTCACACACTGTGAAGATTGATGAATCTGAAGTTCACAGATAAGCTGACAGCTCAAGTCCCAAGAACTGGAGGTCAGACAAACAGGAGGCAGCTGCAGAGTCCAGAGCAAGCAAAAAGCCAAAACGTCTGTTTATATTCGGATGCAGGCCACACCCCCAAGGAAACTCCCTTTCCACTGATTGGCTACTCATAGCATATTCAGTCATGGGAGTGATCACATATAAACACTGAGAATCATGGCCTGGCCAAGTTGGCACACAATCTTAACCATCACACTTCACTAGCTTTGCTTCGCTAAAGAACCCCACCTAAGACAACAAGTATGATGAAATGATACAACTCTGATGCACAGTTTTTCTAATTTTAAACTATGCAGTACCCTTGGTCTATTGAAATGACTGCCTCTTG
>NW_004444238.1:86936-98478 GCF_000243295.1 Trichechus manatus latirostris
GAGAGAAGTTGATAATCCAAAATTCTGTATAATTCTGTCATTTTCATTGCCTAATACTTTTTGGGTGGCGTAAACAGCTAAGCATTTGACTACTAGCTGACAGGTTGGCGGTGGAGAACCGCTCAAAGGCTGCTCAAAAAACAGGCTTGGTAATCTGCTTCTGAAAGGTTACAATCTTGAAAATCCTATAGAGCAATTCTACTCAGCACACATGGGGTCACCATGAGCTGGACGACTCAATGGCTACTAACAACCACAACAGTACTTTTTTAGAATTGCTCATGTGAAGAGAAAACTGGGTACATTTGAATTTCATCCTTTTGTTTCACTTGTTTTTCCTAAGTCAAGCAATGACATGCTTCTCAGAAAGGAGATACGTAAAATACAAAAGGAAAAGGATATGGAAAAGTTGGGGGCTGGGGAACAGAAACCTTTCATTTTATAGACATTATCTAATTTAATTCTAACAGTAATCCTGTGAGCTAATTTTATTATCCCCATTTTACCAATCAAGAGACTGAGGCGCAAAATAATGTTGATGGTTTCTATAAGACAAAACCTTCGTTTTATGGGACACACTCTCATTTTTCCACATTTTTTGTTTGTTTGATTGATTTTTCTCTGTATCAGTACTGTCTTTAGATAAAAGTCTATATTATTGGCCACTAGGTAAATGGAAGATGTTTGATGAAAATAGTAGAGATTATATGTAAATGGTATGGGGTCAAGTCTTAACAAATGAGCTATTACAGAATGTCTAGGCCAGAAGTTTTGCTAATCCTTTTATGGACTTGACATTGACTTTTTACATATGCAAGATTTATATTGCGTTTGTCTGTGAGCCATATCAAGAGTGTGCGATTGTAAATTGTGCACAAAAATAAGAATTATAAATGTTATGACAAGAAAACTTCTAGGAAATGTTACCCTAGACCAGGGAGGTGATGAATTGAGGGCCAGTGGTGAAAGAGTTTTCAGTAATGAGCAAGCATACTGTTTCTTTGTTTATAGTGATCTTTACATCTCCTTTCCTCTTATTCTTGCCTAAAATAATCCTATTCATATGCCCACATGAGTTCTAATATCTATGAACTGTGAGGTATACGCCATGCAATCTTTAATTCATCTTTGCTTCCCAAAATCATATCAATTTTTCACACTGCTAGTTGAGAGGCTACAACTGTTCACTACTTCTGCCCTCTCTGTTTCAATCATAATCAACTATACGAGATCATAAACCCACCTTGTCATCTACATATTCTATGTGGATCATAACAAATAATAGATAACATTACAAAGAATGTGAATTCCAGAATACTTAATTGTGCTCATGAGGAACCTATACATAGACCAAGAGGCAGTTGTTTGAACAGAACAAGGGGATACTGCTTGGTTTAAAGTCAAGAAAGGTGTGTGTCAGTGTTGTATCCTTTCACCACACCTATTTAATCTGTATGCTGAGTAAATAACCCAAGAAACTGGACTATATGAAGAAGAACATGGCATCAGGATTGGAGGAAGACTCATTAACAACCTGCATTATGCAGATGACACAACCTTGCTTGCTGAAAGTGAAGAGGACTTGAAGCACTTACTGATGAAGATCAAAGACCACAGCCTTCAGTATGGATTACACTTCAACATAAAGAAAACAAAAATCATCACAACTAGACCAATAAGCAACATCATGATAAATGGAGAAAAGATTGAAGTTGTCAAGGATTTCATTTTACTTGGATCCACAATCAATGCCCATGGAAGCAGAAGTTAAGAAATCAAAAGATGTATTACACTGGGCAAATCTGTTGCAAAAAAACACATCTTTAAACTGTTAAAAAGCAAAGGTGTCACTTTTAGGACTAATGTGTACCTGACCCAAACCATGGTATTTTCAATCGCCTCATATGCATGCAAAAACTGGACAGTGAATAAGGAAGACTGAAGAAGAATTGAAGTCTTTATTATTATGGTGTGGTCAAAAAATATTGACTATACCATGGACTGCCAGAAGAATAAACAAACATGACTTGGAAGAAGTATAGCCAGAATGCTCCTTAGAAGCAAGGATGGTGAGACTTTGTCTCATGTATTTTGGAAATGTTATCAGAAGGGACCAGTTCCTGGAGAAGGGCATCATGCTTGGTAAAATAGAGGGTCAGCAAAAAGGACGAAGACCCTCAATGAGATGGACGGACACAGTGGCTGCAACAATGGGCTCAAACATAGCAATGATAGTGAGGGTGGCACGAACTGAGCAGAGTTTCATTCTGTTGTACATAGAGTCTCTATGAGTCTCAACTGACTTGATGGCACCTAACAACAACACAACGTATATTTTGCTGCTCATTCAGTCTGGACTAAACTTTCTTCCTTTTTTCCCCCTTCTTCATTTGTTGACTTTGTCATTCAGTCTTCAAAGTTCAGTTCAGGCATTGTCTCTCCCCAGGTAGCCTTTCCTGACAATCTTCTTTTTCCCAGGCCTGTTCAGAGGCAGTATGGGCTATATAATTCCACTGGGTTCCCATAATTCCCTACACATAAGTTCACCAACATATTGATCTATGAAAAGAACAGAGATGTTGCAACCACACTGCTGAGTTTAAACCATGGATTCATTAATTACCAGTTGCATACTCCTGAGTATTTTAAACTTTCGGAACCTCATTTTTTTTCTCATTTGCAAAATTAGAATAACCATTTCATGCAGGTTTGTTACAAAGATGAGTGATATTACAGAAAAAGCACAGAGGAAGTGTTTGTACCAGATATCATTCTATTGGCTCTCCCTTCCCCAAGTCCACTCTCTTCCCTTCACACTACTTGTATCAGTGGGCTCCCTTGCTCCTCTGGCTTGACTGTGGCTGCATCCACAGAGGAGCATAGGCATATCATAGGGTGGAAGGATACTGAAGTCAAGGATCAGGGTATTCAGCCCCCAGCACCCTCCCTGCCTTTTAACCAGGGGTTGCCTATATTCTTCTACAAGGTCATAGCTCCTTCCGGCTGGCTCAGTCAATACAATGACCTTCTCTGTGCTCCAGCAAGTGTTCCCTCACCTTGCCCCTTCCAGCCCAGGGTACTGCATTATCCCTTGTTGGTTTTCTTAAACTCTACCTCCCTACCCCCACAATCATAAATGGTCCCTTTATTAAGCCTCCTCAAAAACCCCATTTGAGTGTGTCAGCTGTTTCCTGCCAGGTCCCTGACCAATACCACATTTAATATGATTAAGAAAATGCACTTAATAAACTGTCCTCTGTCTTTTGACTTATCTGACTCCTTTACTAGACTATGAACTACGCCAGGGCAGACATGATGACTCATTTGTCACTGTTATCCTCTGTTGTCAAGTACTTCGCTTGGCAAAATTTAAGTACTCAATAAATCTTTGTTGACTGAGTGAATGAATGATGGACAGAACATGTATTTTATGATTCCTTATAAGTGAGTATTGCCTCTTGTTCTTTCCCGGTGCTAAGCACAGTGCTTCACATTGGGTAATCCAAATAAATGTTTGCTGTGTTGAATGTAAAGTTATCCAGAATTAAGAGTATAAAATGATTAAAAGGAATATTCCAGGGCAAATTAATCTTTGGGACAGTCAACAGGCTCTCAGGTTTAAGTACCATATATAATCAACTTAGCAAGATGGGCAAGCAGGCTGAACTAAAGGTAGGGAAAAGAAATTGAGATTAGGTGCATACGATCATAAACCCATACCTAGGTTAGGAATCTGTGTAACTATTCGAGAAAAGTAAATTAAGAAGGGATCATTCTGTATACTAGTCAGATAAACAGTTTTTCAACTGTTGTTTTGTATAGGACATTTTTCTGGCACATTCATACTTGAAGCATGATCACAGAGGTTAATTTTTGTTCTAACCGTAAGATGTGTGTTAATTAATGCTAATGTGGTGGAGTAAGTCTAAGGTTGCGCCTCACTCTTTATATCCTATTTATCATGAGGATCACTGGGAAAGCAGAAACGATAGGAGCTGCTCAAGAAAATATAGTTGGTTTCAAATCGCCACTCAAAAAATTGTGGCTTGTGATGGGAGTGGTCAGATTTGGAAACAAATAGTTTAAATATTCAGAGGCAATGAGATGAAGTTTGTGAAAAGATTTCATAATCTAAAGCTATGAAATAACGTCATTACTTTTAACAACCTTTGGAAACAGACTAGGTAGAAATTATCACTTTCATGTTATATCTATGGATGGTTAAATTCAAAGAAGTTAAGTGTATTGCCCAAAGTCACATAGAACACGGCAGCAGCAGAACTAATTTGCTGCCCAGTGCTTTCCACTTTTCCAGGATCTCTTCTAACCCCAAGTTGTCCAATTGTTTACTTGACTTTATGTAGATACACTTTCCAAAGTCTATCTTCCTTCTAAGTGTTCTAAGGGTTTTTTTTTTTTCCATTGTAGTGAATTTAATTTACCTATGTTTTGACACTCTTCTATGATGCTTTAGATAATAAGAGATTAGCCATATTGATAAAACACTTGAGAATTTCTCATGTTCACCTTGATTTTGGTTTGAGTTCTGATGTCCTCCTGGGGCTACCCTTTGTCTGTGAACTTCTTTAAAGAATACGCAAACTGTGGAATGACATTGTCTATACCAATGACTTCCAACCTATGCACTGCAGAGCCCTTAGAGAATGTGCAGTTTTTGTATGGGGTCCTGAATACTCACAGACATTCAATGTTATGTGAAGACAACTTGATTTTGGACTTCTAGCCTCCAGAACTATGAAACAATAACTGTTCTCATAAACCACTCACTTTGTGGTACTTTGTTTAGGCATCCTTAGGAAATGAATATAGTGGACATCAGCCATGCTATGTTATGATGACACTGGACAGTGATTATTAAGATTGTGTTTATGTGTGTGTGTGTAGAGTTGAAGGGGAAAAAAAACAAAACAACAACATGTGGTCATCAACTCTCTACAACTGATACTTAAATTCACTCATTTATTCAATAAATATTGCTGAGTATCTGCAATACCCAAAACCCTGCACCCTAGTGGTATCCTTAGTGTGGTATCATTAGGGACACAAAATGGCTACTAGTAAGAGGTAGCTATGTGACCACTAAGCTGGAGAATGAATAAAGAAGACCAAAGAAGAATTGATGTCTTTGAATTATGCTTTTGGTGAAGAATATTGAATATACCTGCCAAAAGAATGAACAAATCTGTATTGGAAAAAGTACAACCAGTATTCTCCTTAGAAGCAAGGATGGTGAGATTTCATCTCAAGTACTTTGGACATGTTATCAGGAGGGACCAGTCCCTGGTGAAGGACATCATGCTTGGTAAAATAGAGAGTCAGCAAAAAAGAGAAAGACCCTCAACAAGATGGATTGATACAGTGGCTGCAACAACGGGCTCCAACATAGCAACAATTGTGGGGATGGCGCAGGACTGGGCAGTGTTTTGTTTTGTCCTACATAGAGTCGCAATGAGTCAGAATTGACTCAATGGCACCTAACAACAACAAGAACAACAACATGGCCACTAAGCATTTTGCAAAGCCACTATACTACATGTCCTTTAGATACACAAAAAAGAAGATATAACATCAAAACTGCAAGCTGCTCAGAAAAGAACAGGTTGCTCTGGTGACAAGCAAAGGGACTTTCCAGAAGAGGTAACTTAAGAACAGACTGCCATGATAACAGCAGATAGACTTTCCAGGAGCACAGCAGATGGAACTTTTATACCCAACCCCACTGCCACTGAGTCTATACCAACTCATAGCGACCTTATAGGACAGACTAGAACTGCCCCATAGGGTTTCCAAGACAGTAAATCTTTACAGAAGCAGACTGCCACATCTTTCTCTTGTGGAGCAGCTGGTGGGTTCAAACTGCTGACCTTTTGATTAGCGGCCAAGTGCTTAACCACTGTGCAACCAGAGCTCTTCTGTAACTTTCATAGAGGATTAAAATAATGCTTACCCTTACAAGAATAGTTTAAAGTAGAATATTTGAAAATAACACTAGGCAAAACCCATGCATAAGAAAGGGGGCAAGTCAGACCCCAAATTGAGACCCATCCTTGATGGACAACCACCTGATCAGTCAGTTGCTTCACCCCCTGACTGTAGGATGCCTTGCCATCAGCAACATCACTCTTCATCTTGTAAGACCAAAAAAGAAGAAAAAAACTAAACCAAACTCACTGTTGAGTCAATTCTGACTATACAAGAGGGCTGCTTAATAAACTGCCAAACATCCTTGCTGTGCCTGAGTCTCCTCTGTCACAGATCAAACCAGAAGGATACTGAATCACCCCAGGGAGCCCCCTCACATTATCCAGGGGTCCTGAACATGAAACTAGGGTATAAGTCATGGGCCCCAACTGCCTTTGAATTGAATGCACTGGAGTCAAACTCTGAATTTATATCCAAGGTCTGTCAGTTAAAGTTTTTAAACCGCAGGGTAAGAAAAAGGGGAAGGGAATGAGCATATACTTAGAATTTATTCAATAATTTAAATTATTACAGCCTTAGTGTCCTCAGTCTGATCTCATAGGGCTGTTTCGCATATTAAACAATATACTACATGTTAATCACTCAGCACACGGCCTGGCATATATTCCGTACTTGATAAACGACAACTGTTATTTTTAGAGACCACAGACTGGGTGCTACCATGTTCATTGCTACAGGGTTGCCATTACTTCTAGGCCTTTTCAGTGCACAGAGCTAAGAAATACCTACTTTATTAGCTATAATTAGATATCATTACAACCTGGACCCTTCTCTTCTTCCCAGCATCCTTACTTGTCCTTTCCCTCCAATTAAAACCTCATCTCTAAGATTTTGAACTTCTACAATTACACCAGGATGCCATGCTTGCTTAGAATTCAGAGCTTAGCACATGCTCTTTCCCCTACCAAGAATGTTTTCCTCTTTTATTCACTTGCATAATCTCTATTCACACTCTAAGATTCAGCCGTGGTGTCATAGCCTCCAGAAAGCTTTTGCTGATCTACCTGCCCCCTCCAAGGCTGGGATGGAGGGCTTTCCTCTGTTCTCTCCTTGTACCCTGAGTTCATCTTTGTCACTGCACTCATCACAGTGCATTTTAATAATCTATTACTATGTTTGATGCTCCCTTTGAATTCAGACCATTGAATCATTTTGGGGCAAAGACGTGGTTTCACACCAAGTACCTGGTATAGTGTCTTTTACTTTAAGTATAGTTTTGTTAAATGGATAACGAATGGATGGACAGATAGTATTTTTTTTTAAACGTATGTACACACTGCTATGATAAAAGATAAATTTACATTAGAGAATTACTGAACTGACAATTTATTGTTTCATTATCTCTGTTCAATAAATACTGAAACACACCGGCTTTCTCCTAGAGGATCTGTCGTTTATTGACATTTAAAAATGTTTCTTTTCGCTTGCAAGGGCTATGCATTTTAGTTCTACATTTAGGTCTGCTCTGATTCATCAGAGGCTATGCTGTCTCTTAGCAGCCGTCCCCTCTGCGCTTGTACACAGTTGTATCTTTCTGCTAATCCATTTTCTCTACAGTGTGTCATAAATTATACCCTCTGTTCTTGTAGGGCAGATTTTATTCCTTGGTAATGCTATTTAAATAATTTCTAATAAAGATTTAATTACAGATGGAATATGCATTAAGGGAAAGCAGAATGAGATCTGTGCACAATCAGGAAATGGACTCCCTGAAGATTAACACCCTCTGTCTGCAGGATGATTTATAAATAGTTCAACTGAAGCAAGGACAATATAAGTCATTCAGCAGTGTGTGGACCCAAATTTACTTAGCACTTCAACAGCCTGTGAGGATCAGCTTTGAAGGAAGTGTTAGCAGTTGATTCGGGTAATCTATCACAAAAGACCATCTTCAGACTGGGGCAAAGGGTGGCTAAGACTTACCTACAGTCTAGAAGCCTATCAAGAACCCAAAGCTGATTTTCAGAACAATTGTGAGCTGTGGCTCAGGCAAAGTATGAAGTAAAGAATGAGATACAAGAAGGATTAGTACTGTAAAGTATAACCAGCAAGTAAAATTAGTATCAGCATGAACGATAACACAGTAAAATGAAATATCTTTGGGACTGGGATTCCACAAACAGATCTAGGTTGAAATTTTGCATCCACAATTTACTAACTGTTTGACCTTAAGCATTAACATCAGTTTTCTTAACTATAGAGGAATACATTATATATCTTGCAGGCTCGTTTTTAGGATTAAATTAGAAAAATTATATACTAAATGCCCCAAAGTAGACATAAAGTTAATAATGTTGCATGAAGCAGTTGTTGAGTAACTGCTAGGTCAATATTAGACTCTTCCTCTTTCCTAGCTAGGCATCTGTTAGGGAGCTGGTAAAGTGTGTCCCCATTTCTCTTCTCTCAGACTCTTCTCATGGTGAAACTTCTCACCCTCCCACTCTATGTTGAGCTCATTGCTTGGCCCCACCAACCTGGTTTAGTGCCTGACACTATACCTTAAGAATTCCTGGGCTCATCTCGTTCACACTTCTTCCCCACTCACTCTAGCTTTATCTTTCCTGTGTCAAAATGCTACCATGTGACCGTAAAAGTTCATCCATTAGTCTAAAATGTTAAAGTGTGTAAAATAAGTGCAGTAGGTACATGGGTGTTCATTTTTCCCCTGTATGTTTGAAATATTTTAGAACTTTAAAATGTATTTCATGAAATATGAAAAACAGGAGAAAATGTAATCTATCTCTCATCCATTTTCAATTCTACACACACACACACAAACACAATCATAATAATCATTGTCCAACATTATCATAATTTAACATAGCTGGTGTCCACTGTACTCGTTTCCTAAGGATGCCAAAACAAAGTATCACAAAGTGGTTGGTTTATAAGAACAGAAATTTATTGTTTCATAGTTTTGGAGTCTAGAAGTCCAAAATCAAGTTGTTGGCAGTCTTGGTTCCTTCTGGAGACTCTGAGGCAGAATCTGTTCCTTGCCTCTCTCCTAGCTTCTGGTGGCTCCTGACAATCCTTGGTATTTCTTGGATTGTAGTTGCATCACTCCCAGTTCTGTCTCCGTCATCACATGGCTGTCTTCTCTGTCTCTTCTGCTCTTTTATAAGGATACCACTTAAGTTGGATTAAGACCCACCCTAATCAAGTATGATCTCATGTTACTTAATTGATTGCATCTTCAAAGCTGCTATTTCCAAACAAGGTTACATTCACAGGCACTGAGGGGTTAGGACTTCAACACATCTTTTTGAGGGACAAAATTCAATCCATAATATCCACTAATTGGCTGGATATTGGCCAAACATGAGTCAATTTGTTCATCAAAAGAATAATGAATTAAACACACTAAATACATAAATACTGTAGAAGTCTAAATATCTTGGTTGTGTCTAGCAGTTGCCAGGGCATCAAATAATTATTCTGCAATTTGATAAATAAAAGGATAAGAATTAAGCATTTGCACTGCCTTTCTTATACGGACTGTATTTCAGAGTAACCAACTAGTTAATAAGGAAAAGTTATATTTTACAAAAAACCAAACCCACTGTCATCGAGTCAGTTCCTACTCATAGCTATCCTACAGGACAGAGCAGAAGTTCCCAACAGGATTTCCAAGGAGCAACTGGTGGATTCAGACTGCTGACCTTCTGGTTAGCAGCCGAGTTCTTAACCACTATGCCACCAGAGCTCCAAAGCATAAGTTAATAAATGCATAAGGACAGAAGCTTAGGAGTCAACACCAAAACACTTTCATCTTCATCTCCCACATTTAGCCCATATCAGCTTCTCTTGAATTAATCACTTACATATCTCTGAAATCCACTCACTTCTATCCATCTCAGAGATCTTCTCTCTAGTCCAAGACACATCAGTTCTTGTTTGGATCACTCCCATCATCTCCTGCTATTTCTACATACACTCTTAATTTCATCTCTACACCATCCCATATCTGTTCTCATCACAACAGCCTGAATGAAATCATTTAAATGCACCTATGATCACAAAAACTGCCTTTAACACTTCAAAGACTACCATCCTGCCCATGTCTGCATTTGCATACTCATATCTCATTTCCATAGATGTTTGGGCTATAGCTCCTTAACTACTTACAATCCTTAAACATGCCACATTGCTTCCCACTTCAGAGTCATTGCTTATGCTATTCCTTCTACTAGGAAAGTTCTCACTCTCACTGTCCTCTCCCTCACCAGCCTTCTACAGATTTTTCTGATCTCACCTGAAATATCACTTCCCCCAGAAAACCTTCCTGATCATGCCCCACGAGACTAGATAGATCCCTCTGCCATCTTTCCTAATAGAGCTCTTTAATTTTCTTTATTATGGAAAAAAATTATTTAAATGATACATAGCTATAAATATTATAAAGAATAACTAAAATTAATGTATTATTTAATAGATTCTCTTTCATCAAGGTAGAAGTCTCTCTGTTGTGCTTACTATAGCATCCCCACTTCTGAGTATATGCCTTGATAGTTTATGTGCAATAAATACTTACAGAGTATTTACTGAGCCCTTAATTCTACTTAATAGAGTATTGCTTTAGCTCAGGTGTTAAGTCAGAAAAAAATCTCCCAGGACAGGATAAGACACTTTCAAATCATATAACCTACAGACAACTAGAGAAAGTAAATCTGGAGTTCAGGCAAGAACCAGCCTAAACAGAGTTTGATATTTAGGGGGCACATACTGGCCTAAGACTATTATACACATGGGCCAGAAGAGATAATGGCCTATTTTGGGGAGGAATAAAAAAGTCTGTCAATTTAAGGAAATCAATTTTGGTATGGAAAATAAGAGGAAAAAGTCCATTTTAACCATTCTTATATGCAGGCTCTGAGGATTATGAAAAACAGACTTGTAAGAGCAGAAGCAGCAAGCCCAGTGGTATGATGAAGGCTTTCTTTGTTATTTCACCAGGAAGCCTGATGGGGAAGGTGGGGGCCAAGTCTAAAACAAAATTCTTAATTAAACTGGATGTGAGAAGTTTGAGTTCTGCCTGCAAGTAGATGAACAGAATTACAAAAGGTCTCATGTGGGTGTAAGTAATACAGAAGCAAGACTCCCCAGAGACAAGAAGCCCTGTGTTAATCTCTTGTGGTTCTGAAAGCAAGGAGGAAGAAAAAAGATTAAGCCTCCTTATGGAGATCATGTGATAACTTCCTGATCTCAGCCACACACTGCTCCTTCCACCTGAAAAGGCTGCTTTGAGTCTCAAGAAAGTTGTATGGAGACAGTTGTATAACAAGACGAACTGTAGCAGAAAGGACAGGGAGCAGAGCAGGCTGACAATCCAGAATCACTGGGATAAGGATGCCTTTCCTATAAATCATGCTCCTGAGGGTCCACACTGAGGCTTACTTCAGGACTTTCACTTTCTTTCATCAGGAAACCAGCCAGTTTTAAGTATGGAGCAAGATAAGGAAGGGAGTCTTAGGGGAGACAACTTTGATTTTACTACTCTCAACCATCTGATCACTCTTCAGCCCAAAAAGAGATCACCTTA
>NW_004444238.1:99138-100002 GCF_000243295.1 Trichechus manatus latirostris
AAGTCCTGGCTATCTGCTTCTGAAAGGTTACAGCCTTGAAAACCCTATGGAGAAGTTCTACTCTGCAACACATGGGGTCACTATGAGTCAGAATTGACTCAATGGCAATTGTTTGTTGTAGTTGTTATTTTTCAATAACCATATTACAAACATAAAATTTCAAACAACTTTCTAATTTTCCAGCATTTATGGGTGAAATAAGGTGGCTACAGAATTTTTTACAACAAAAAGTTCTCTTTGGAACGTTTACTAGTAAAAGTCCCCACAATAAAGTAGACCACCCAACTACTAAAGGGACTACCTACTTAGGAATAATCAGAACATGAGTGGCTAGGGAGCAGGCAAATAGCCTAATGTATCAAGATAATCAGTAAGATTTTTTTTCTAATACTTTCTATGAAATAAATAAGCTATAATGTAATCAGATATAAGAAATAATCTCTGGGCTTGAAAAAATCTTTTTCTACAAAGCTGAGTTCTACAAATGTTGTGGCCTATTTATTATGGTCTCTGAAAAACAACCACCTTATTCTTACATTCTGTAATATTTCCTGACCTTTCTTAATCAGAGCAGCTCTATTCCTGACATTAGTTCTCATTTGCAAATTCAAATCATGATTAATTTGATAGTCAGTTAACTGAGTTTATTTAAATCAGACATTATTCTTATTGCTATTATTACTATTATTATTCATCTAATTGCAGGAATAGGAACCCTGATGGCTCAGTGGTTAAGAGCTCAGCTGCTGACTGAAAGGCTGGCAGTTCAAATCCACCAGGTGCTTCTTGGAAACTCTGTGGGGTAGTTCTACTCTGTGCTACAGGGTTGCTGTGAGTCGGAATCAACTCGAGGCAATGGGTTTT
>NW_004444238.1:100290-102447 GCF_000243295.1 Trichechus manatus latirostris
TCCACCGGCCATTTCCCTCGAGCCTGTGTGTCCTCAAAGAACCTGATGGAGAAGGAGTGCTGCCCGCTGTGGCGTGGGGATGGGAGTCCCTGTGGCCAGCTTTCAGGCAGGGGTTCCTGTCAGGACATCCTTCTGTCCAATGCACCACTCGGGCCTCAATTCCCCTTCACAGGGGTGGATGACCGGGAATCTTGGCCCTCTGTCTTTTATAACAGGACTTGCCAGTGCTCTGGAAACTTCATGGGATTTGACTGTGGAACTTGTAGATTTGGCTTTTGGGGGCCAAACTGCACTGAGAGGCGACTGTTAGTAAGAAGAAACATCTTTGATTTGACTGTCCCAGAGAAGAACAAATTCCTTGCCTACCTTACTTTAGCGAAGCATACCACCAGTCCAGACTATGTTATCCCCACGGGCACCTATGGCCAAATGAACAATGGATCAACACCCATGTTTAGTGACATCAACATTTATGACCTCTTTGTCTGGATGCATTATTACGTGTCTAGAGACACACTGCTCGGAGGGTCTGAAATCTGGAGTGACATTGATTTTGCTCATGAAGCACCAGGCTTCCTGCCTTGGCATAGACTCTTCTTGCTGCTGTGGGAGAAAGAAATCCAGAGGCTGACAGGGGATGAGAACTTCACTATTCCTTACTGGGATTGGCGGGATGCAGAAGACTGTAACATTTGCACAGATGAGTACATGGGAGGGCACCACCCAGCAAACCCTAACCTACTCAGCCCAGCATCCTTCTTCTCTTCTTGGCAGGTAAGATGCAGCTGGAGTAGAAAGCTGATTGAATCATAGACATACAATGTCAGAGCCACAAGAGACCTTAGCAATCACTTCTTCAGGGAAGTCTTTGTAAACCTCCCTTCTCCACCTCTCCTGCCCCATAGCATAGGAAAGGTCTCTGATGACAAGATCTCCAAGTACCTTCTATTCTTCCTTTATAGCACACTGTACAATTGTAGCTGCATGGATATTAGTGTGATTATTTGTCTAATATCTGTTCTACTAGGTTTCGAAGCTCCAGTGAGTAGAGAACTTGGTATATCACTGTATCTCCGAGCACCTGGGATGGTGCCTGGCAAATTCTCATTAAGTATTTGTTGAATGAATTAATTAATGAATGGATGGATATTTAAATTATTGAATAAATAAATAGTATAGGCCAGTGAAGGATCCCTGGTGATGCAGTGGTTAAAGTGCTCAGCTGCTAACTGAAAGGTCAGTGGTTTAAACCCACCAGCCACTCCACTGGAGAAAGATGCGGCAGTCAGCTTCTGTAAAGATTACAGCCTTGGAAACCCAGTGGGGCAGTTCTACTCTGTCCTATAGGGTCGCTATGGGTCAGGATCGACTTGATAGCAGTGGGGTATAGGCCAGTGTTTGTGAAATTTTCTTTAAAATGAAATGCATATAGTATAAAAATTAAAAATACAAATTCCTGGCCCTATCCCAGACCATCAATCAGAATCTGCAGGAGGGAGTCTTGGGAAGGCATAATTTAATATGTTTCAATAACAATTAGAAAAGCTTGGGAAACACTGATTAATTTTTTTTTTCCTAATATAGAAGAGTCCCAAGGCCCAGATAGGCAAATAATGACGTAGTTGATATTCAGCGAGCATTTACCAGTTGCTTTTAAGCTGATTGTGACTCATAACAACCTTATAGGACAGAGTAGAACTTCCCCGTAAGGTTGCTAAGGCTATAATCTTTATGGAGCAGCTGATGGATTCAAACCACTGACCCTTTGGTTAGCAGCTGAGCACTTAACCACTGCATTACCAGGGCTCCTTAATGAGTATTTAGTATGTGTGAATTCCTGTTATAAGTGCTTTTATACATTAAGTAATTTAATGCTCTTACCATTCTCTGTTTTAAAGATTAGAAAACTGAGGTATAAAGAGATGAGGTAACTTGCACAAGATCATACATCCAGTAAGTAGAAGAGTTAAGATTTCATCTCTGACACTCTGGCTGCACCTACACTCTACCCTGTTTCTAAGGATGTGACTGCTGTGATGTGTTTAGCCAAAGGACTTAGCCCATTGTGTCTCACTTTTTCAATTCGACTGCATAAAAAATTAGCTTTGATTATAAATACTTAAACACTTTAGAGGTCCAAGATAAGGAATTGCTATA
>NW_004444238.1:103122-104527 GCF_000243295.1 Trichechus manatus latirostris
TATTTGTAATTTTTTTCTAATCATTTATTGATCATTGAATGAAAATGTTTTCTTTTGTTTTCATTATGTGGCCAATTTTATTACTTTTTAAAGCAAAGATGCTGTGTCTAGCGGGTAAACACTAGGTTGAAATTATTAAAACATTAACTTCAGCCTGGTTCTATGATTAAACTCCTATGTAGTAACTTGTTTTAAAAAGTAAAATTAGGATACAGAGTGGATAAAAATCAAGCAAACATCAATTTAAATAAAGAAGGAGAAATGAATGAACATTTGTTGTCTATTTGTGGTATCAAGGGGTGATGGGTATCAGAGGTGGCTGTCAAAACCAACTATGGTTGGCTGTTTCCATTTCTTCACAAAGCCCCTCTGGTTACAAAGTCCTTCAAAAATTAAGATTGTTTGT
The DNA here is from genome assembly GCF_000243295.1 of Trichechus manatus latirostris. Classification (NCBI taxonomy): domain Eukaryota; kingdom Metazoa; phylum Chordata; class Mammalia; order Sirenia; family Trichechidae; genus Trichechus; species Trichechus manatus. The sequence continues at coordinate 103,529 of NW_004444238.1, forward strand.
ATACATTGATTTAATTCAGAGGTTCTCAATATTAAAACCACCTAGGGAGCTTTAAAACAAGGATACACGAACAAAAACTTAACGGGCTTGGGCGCCACTTGTCCAACTTCTTCCAGAAATTCAGATTCCAGTGGTCTGCATCTGGATTTTTAAAACCTTCTAGTGTGATTCTAACCTGCAGCTGGCACTGAGAATCTCTGATTTAATTAATGTGGAAATTGTTTTTGTATCTCTTTACTTTCACTTCACCAGCACAGGTTCTGTATAGACACATCACTAATGTGAATGCTTTCAATTCAAGAACTGAACATTGAATTTAAGAACTAGACTATTTTGTGAGAGATGTGATCAAATAGCTTCTAGACTAAGTGAGTCTATTAATACTTTCCAAATTAGCTGTACCACAGCTCCTTTGATACAGAGCCTCCATTTTTTTCTCGATTTTTGGGTTTTTTTTTCATGTGACACAAAAAATGGAACTGTTAAATATTGATGGCATTTATCAACTCTGAGCTAGATACTTTTAATAATATCTAGCATAATGCTCTCATTTTATGAAAGAAAAAAGAGAGGCCCGGAGAGGTAAGATAATTGCCCAAAGTTACACAGCTAATTTGTAGCAAAGCTGAGGTCTAAAACTTAGTAGCTCTGACTCCAGTGCTACAGTCAACCATGTTGCTCCCTGTGTATAGGGAGCCATTTATGTTCAGAAGAGATTGAATGAACCTCTAATTACTATTACTTTATGGACATACAAACTGACATGTAGTCACTTTGATTCCTTTAAAACTCAGATGCCTCAGAGATATGGGCAGATATACTGTTATAATCCTTTTTATTCAAGTTATAATGAAAATACATTAAAATTTTACTGAGCCATATCCCTTACTCAGGTAGAATTAACTCTCTTCCCTTTGTGCCTTCATTATGCTTTGTACTGATTTATTTCATAGCATCTATAACTCTTCAGTGCACTTAATGGTTTTCAAGGCTATCTTT
>NW_004444238.1:115430-117373 GCF_000243295.1 Trichechus manatus latirostris
GTGTACTACTGTTTCATGAGGAACTATTTGTTCTGTAAGCCTTCACCTGAAGTACAATAAAAAAGAATAAAATAAAATAAAAAAATAAAAGAAAATATTCTGAGATGGTTTATTGTTCAAACAGGAATGAAAATTGTTCTGTGTACCACTATGGTGTCTAGTTAATCGACATTATAAAGGAATTCAGTACATTGCATTCAGTGCAAAAGTTAGGTTAGTTTTAATCAACCATTCATTTCTTAGCCTTTTGCAGTGAATAATAAATGTAATGGATATAGCTTTGGAATCAGGAGGCTGTGTTTTAATGTTCTGACTCTATGTCTAAACATTATACAGTCCTGGATAAGTCACCAAACATTTCTAGTTCTCAGTTATTTCATGAATAAAAGAATTAGGAATTGCATGAAATATGAGGAAAACTAGAAACTGGTATTTGTTAAGCCATGTACTGTGATAAATATTTTACAATATATATCAAGACATGTAATATAACTTCATATTTTAGATGAGTCAATTGAGACTTAGCTAGTCTAAATGACTTGCCCATTGCCACGTTGCTAGGAAGTAACTGAACAAAAATTAAAGCCCAGGTCTACTTGAATCTGGAGCCCAATGCTTTTCTACCACATAATGCTTCAATACATAAATGATGCCTTAGTAAGTGAAAAAGTAAAAGTAGCTTCTCTTGGTGTCTTTCTTGTAACACAGTAACACAAAAAACCCCATTGCCATCAAGCCGACTCCAACTCATAGCAACCCTATAGGACACAGTAGAATCTCCCCATAGGGCTTCCAAGGAGCAGCTGTTGGATTTCAACTGCCGATCTTTTGATTAGCAGCCAAGCTCTTAACCACTGAGCCACCAGGGCTCCTGTAACACAGTAGCAGGCATTATTAGAGGACATGACTTATTCTCTTCTATTTGATTATGACTTAATTTGCTTTAACATGCTATAAATTCCAAACTCACTGGGACAGGACATGGATAGGATCATCTTGATTATTTTCAACTGCGGTGAAAACAAGTTGACCAGAAAGGCTTTTCACTTTTAAAACAACGTTCTGTGTATTTTGCCTGCTGTCCATACAATTACTAATTATGACACTGAGCTTTAGGTTCTACAAGCTTTTTACACTCTTCCATATTCAGGTTCAGTTTCCACATCATTAAAATAGGGATAAGATCATATAAACCCACAAGGCAGTTGTGCAAAATGCAATGAAAAAAATGTACAAAGAGATATCCTTCTCATGAGCTGGGATAGAGTAGGAGCTCACTGTATGTTTAAGAAAAATGCTATATTTTCAGAAATATAGTCCAGGGCAGAAATTGGTATCAATCACAGAACTAATAAAAATGAGTGTTTCATACGTGTTTCCTGCTGAAGATTCACTGGTTCATTTATTAATTTGTTCATTCACCCTTCAAATATTTATTGAGCCTTTAGAGTGTGCTAGACACTCTTCTAGTTCTGAGGATAAAGAAATGAACATCAATATCAAAAAAATGGTATTCATGGAGTTTACAATTTTGTAAGGAAGGTGATAATAATTGTCTTTTGAAGGAGAATAAAATGAATAAAGCTTAAGTTGGGCAAAGAACAATGTTACTTACTAGTGGCCACAAGCCCCTATGGAAGCATACACCTGCTAACGGTTAGTGATGATAGAGTGGGATAGCCTGCACTTGATCTATTGGTTTAGGATTTATGCCTCAGTATCTAGCTAATTACTTCATTTCATTGAATTTATGACATCCGTGATTTTAAGATGCAGCATTAAACTTATGTACTGCTGAGGACAAAATTTAGAAATGCTGCCAATTAAATTATGATGTAATGGTTTTAATCGCTTAGAATTTCTGTTTTATTCTTGTTGAAAGAGCTCTTTTAGATTTACTGTCACATATTTTTATCACAGATTACTCTTCTGCCTACATATGA
>NW_004444238.1:119009-121413 GCF_000243295.1 Trichechus manatus latirostris
GGCAGAGTAAGAATGGCTTCTATAGATAAAGAAAGCAGAGGGCCCTGTTCAGACATGCAGCTAAATCACTTATTCCAGTGTTTGCCATTTAATATGTGTTTACTTAATATCAGTTGCTATTATGTGTTCTACAACTTTCCCCCACAAATTATTCTCTACCTGAAGAATCTAGTTTACATTTAAAAGGTCAATGCTTAAAGTCATTTCCCTGTAACCTTGATGGTTTAACCAGGCTCTAACCATATTTTATGTTAAATCAAAGGCATCTCATATCTAGAGTCAACTACAAGCTAGATATAGGACTAGAATCTTCTTTTCGATTTTAACCTAGAGAATGCTTAAACAACTTTGAAGTTTGAGTCCTGCTGGTCTGTATGAATATACAAAGTGCCCTAAATATGGAGTCAAAAGACTTGCGCTGGCGTCTTAACTCTGCCATTTACTTGTCGTATAACCTGGGAAAGATTACTTGCTCTGAGCCTCAGTTCCCTCATTTGTAAATGTAGAAAGCAACACTGTGTGATTTAAATAGAAATTTTTTATTATACAAACACAAGGACTTGTCATTTTAAGATGATGATTCTGCAGAGTCATGTTATTACTAGCTAAATTGTTCTGTTTTGAAAATATTATCAACTAATATAACTCAAAAAAAGATAGACATTATTAATGGGATATTTTATGACAAAGAAAGCACAAAGTAAAATTATTCACACATCTTGTCATCCTTAACATCATATGGGTTAATGATAATAAAACGACTGCATATTGAGTGCTTAGTATTGGTCATGCCATGTGCTATGGGCTTTTAATATACAAAGAAAATGACTCTATTATTTCCCTCTGAAGACTCAGCACCCAGCACGGTGCCTAACATATAGTGAATGTTCAACAAGTATTTGTTGGATTAATTTTCTCTTTAGATTTTTGCAATAGTTGTAGAAGTATCTATCATTGTCCCCATTTGATTAGATGAGGCCTATAGGGTCGCTATGAATTGGAATCTACTAGAGAGCAACACGTTTACGGAGAACTTAAGTCATTTACTAAGAGTTAGATGCGAAACTAGAGCGCTATTCTAGGTTTTAACTTGCATAGCTTATTCTGCAACTCTCAGAAAGCTGCTTCCTTCAACAATTTACTTTAAAATATTAATCTCCTGCTGATTAATTATGGTAATCAGGAATTAAAAGGTAGTTATCAGGAATTCCAAGCTCCCCACCTTCCTCTTTGAGTAAGAGGTGGTGAAAATTCCTCTAACATAAAGGTGTTTTGTGCAGATCATCTGCAGCCGAATGGAGGAGTACAACAGCCATCAAGCTTTATGCAATGGAACACCTGAGGGACCGTTACTGCGCAATCCTGGAAACCATGACAAAGCCAGGACCCCGAGGCTCCCCTCCTCAGCTGATGTGGACTTCTGCCTGAGTTTAACACAGTATGAATCTGGCTCCATGAATAAAGCTGCCAATTTCAGCTTTAGAAATACACTGGAAGGTAATACATTTTCTTTCAATCATTTTTACTTTTTTTTTCTGAATTCATGTTTACAATCTTTTATCCAAAATCTCAGTCCAGTGGTGTTTGCTAAGTCAGAATTTTATGATTTGAGCAAGAACATATGAGGGACGAACAGACGGATGGATGGACAAATGGACAGACAGACAGTCAATTACCCCAAGCAGAGTGTGGGCAGCACACCATAATTCAACACATTAATAAGGTTTCAATACATTTTATTAGCTCTTATGCCTCTGTTTCATGTCCTTATCATTTTCTTTCTTTGCTGTCTTTCTCTTTGGCATAACTCATTTTATATCTACACAGTCCCAGGCCTGGAATCAGCCATATCTCTAAAGAGCAATGGTTCCTTTCAGTGGGAAATGATAGTACAGACTATTATCTACGCACAGGTTTTGCTCACTGGAGAGGTACATTTTCTCTCAGAACCTGCACAGGGTGGGGATGGGAGTTGTCCTGGCCTGTAGGTATTACTCCAGCGATTAAAGCTGTGAGGAGAGCAGGGTTAGAGAGGCAGGAACAAAGACAACCATTACACTCTGCTCTCTCAATAAATGCATGTGGAATTGAATTGTTGCTTTTGAATAAACCTTGCAGTTACTGCTGCTCTTTTTAACTTTTGGGCATTATGAAAGGTGTGTAATGTACTTCCCATTGAACAAATTCTCACAGTTAGAGCTGGACTGGAGGAATTGTTGGATTTTTGTCTTCTGAAGTCATTTATGTGACCTCAGCTTTCCTCTTAGATTCCAATATTGAAATAAAGAATGAAGATGTGCAATTTATGAGTTGAGTAAAAGAGACTTCATGTTCCCAAATAAAACAAAGAAAAATAAGTCTGTTATAAAAGACAGTCTTCTAATTAGGCTGAATAGGTGGCTCC
>NW_004444238.1:122990-124205 GCF_000243295.1 Trichechus manatus latirostris
ATATGTCTAAAAACTTTGGTTTGTAGACTACTTCTATAGATAATGGGAGCTATTTTTTTTTTTAATGTTTTTAAGCAGGTAACTAACATGATCCTATCTATATTTCAGAAAGATTTAAGGATAGGAGAATGCAGAAAGAATAATCAGTGAACAGTTGGCAGATGATGGATGGTGTGGGCTCGACCTAAGGTAGTGACAATGAGGAAGAAGATGATTTGTTTAGAACAAAAAACCAGGAGCCCTTAGTGACTGACTGAATGAGGCAGAAAACTGAATGATTCTGAAACTTCTTCAGTTGACTTTTAATAATTGGTCCTTGTTGCTCTCATAAGCAAATCTAATTTATCTTTATATTCAATCCTTTTTTGTTGCTGTGACTTCCGTACACTTTAACTGGGATGTGTCTGACCACTTTGTTTGCTAAGATTTGGTGAGGGGCAATCAAAAGGATGTTAAACAAGATTTTCGAGGGCCTTGAATGAAAGATAATGGAAGTTTTAAAATTTTGAATGGATTTTTTAGATGAACAGTGTATATACTTGCAGAGAATGACCAGCGGCAAGCCACAAAGAGATCTCAAATGGTGGTCTAATTTCCCATCATCCACCCTGAGAAATGAATTTCCTTTGGACATCCAGAAATGATCTGACTCATTGCCACAGGCTCAACATCTAAATTTTATTGAGACTGTATAAATAACAATGGCAAGGAAGTTGTTTAAATAGGATGATACATTTCTTGTGATTGGAAGGTGCAAGTCCTCTCCTACAAACCCTCTTTACCACTCCTGTGGGAACTGAAAAGCTGAGTTATTGGTGTGTGCTGACTCAGGACAGAGGTGGAGGGTCTTGAGAGACAGTTCTGCATACCAGGAAAACACTTTGAGAGCCAAGTAGGGTTATCTTTGAATGTTCCTTTTTCATCAGAAGAGGATGTTACCTTTTTTAAAATTCAGAAATAGAAACTGCTATATTTCGCATATGCATGTAAAAGCTGAACAATGAATAAGGAAGATCAAAGAAGAATCGATGCTTTTGAATTATGGTGTTGGCAAAGAATAGTGAATATAACATGGACTGCCAGAAGAACAAACAAATCTGTCTTGGAAGAAGTACAGCCAGGATGCTCCTTAGAAGTGAAGATGACGAGACTTCATCTCATGTACTTTAGACATGTTATCAGGAAGGACCAGCCCCTGGAGAAGGGCATCATGCT
>NW_004444238.1:124823-126150 GCF_000243295.1 Trichechus manatus latirostris
AAAAAAAAAAAAAAGACGGTCGTAAGTGCACTCGTCATAACTTGAATACGTCATAAGTCAGGACTACCTGTGTTCTTTAAACCTTGAACCGAGACTATCCCTGAGATCACCTTTTAGTGAAATAATAGATTGACACATAAGAAAAAAAAAAAGAAGACCCTCAATGAGATGGATTGACACAGTGACTGCAATGATGGGCTCAAACACAGCAACGATTGTGAGGGTGGTGCAGGACTGGGCAGTGTTTCCTTCTGTTGTACATAGGGTCGCTATGAGTCACAACTGACTTGATGGTACCTAATAACAACAACAACAGCTGTATCGTGAATGAAAGTTTTGTGGGTAATTATGTATTATGTTTAAAGATTGTTATGGCAGAAGCTTCTCTCAGGGAAGAGTTAATATTATGTAATAGGTTTGAAAATACAAGTCAAGTATAATTCCTATGACAACAAAAGCCTGCTAAATCCATATTCAGTACTTTGTCTCCAAAAGCAGAAAGGTGGCAGCATCAGAATATATTCACCTCAGCTGGCCATTAGATTAAACCCTAGTAAGATTGTGGTAATAGTCTGCTAGAAATTATGACTGTTTGAATATTAAGGGTCATTTTAATTTTTAAAGAGACAAATTTCTTTAGACCTAATAAAATTGCTGAGCCATCTGGGTAGTAAAAACTCACAATTTTAGATTCTTTTTCAGAAATAAAAACAGAATCATTTAATGTTTGGGGATATTATTTCTTGATACTCAGTAAACTTTCAGCAAACACGCACAACAATGATATAGCCTGGGTTCTGTCTGTAAAAAAAAAAGGAGGCGGGGAGTGCTGGTCCCATATATTTATAGATTTTTAAATGACTTGTCTATCTCTTTCTTCCCTCTTCTACTCTCCTATTCTAGTTGCATTGATATAAAATTTTTCATGAATTTTGAGTGTCTTAGTTACCTAGTGATTCCACCACAAAATTACCACAAATGGGTGACTTCAAAGAATAGGAATGTATTGTCTCACGGTTTTAGAAGCTTAGGGTCACTATGAGTTGGAACCGACTCGAGGGCAACAGGTTAGCAGTTAGTTAGGTGTCTGAATTCAGCGCATCAGCAGGACTAAGCTCCATCTCCTCTAGGAAATCACTGCTTTTCTTTTGCAGCTTCTGGCAGCCCCAGGTGTTTCTTGGTGTTCCTTGACTTGTAGATGAGTCCTCACATGGTATCTTTCCCCTATGTGTCTTATCAACCTTTCCCTGTCTCTTTTCCCTTTTTCAGATCAGAATCAACTGGGAAGGCAATGGATAAAAACTCAAAAAGGAGTAGGTTTAGGAAC
>NW_004444238.1:127293-129147 GCF_000243295.1 Trichechus manatus latirostris
AGTAGAATTGTACTGCTTCATATTTTTGCAAATCTCTTTAATATCTGGCTTAATGGAAGATAGCTGGATTCTTAAGTCTACTTTTGTCTTCAATCTGTCTATTAAAATATGTTGTTTTTATTGAAAAACTTGAAGAAAAGTCGGCCTCTTACATATATTTAATTGGAAAAGGAAGAAGTATTTTAAAAAGTATTTTCAGACAATTATGAGTTGCCTTTGTTTCTACACCAAAACTCAAATGGGTATTTCTTAAAAGTCTAGTTGCAGTATAAAATCTAAATACATATAATGATTTTTTGTACGTGATTATACAATGATTATTTTCTTTGTGTACAATGATTTTTATACATTAAAATCCACTGGTCTATCTTGCATTATGAATGGAATTTATATTTAAGAATGATTTTGTAATATCATGCATGGATCATTTTTAAAATATTGGTTCACCGAATTAAGTGAATCTTCTAAACATTGAAACATTTCGTTATAAACTACTAAAAAAATCACATTTGTTAATAACACAACTGTTCTCATCAGAAAAGTCTGTAAGTTTTGAGAATTTGTCAAGCTCCCAGTGATGGAATCAAGTTTTCAAAAATCCTAAATTTTACTTGAAAGCTCAAATTTTATTTTTAGCAAAATTTACTGTCAGTTTTTAAGTGACGTATTCATTTTGTTCATTTTCAAGAAAATGTCTGCCAGATACCTTAGTTGGAATAACCCTGGTCTATCTTTCATTGTACATTCAGGTAAAAATTGTGTTCCATGAAAAACATGGTTAGTTCAACTCTCAACTTGAACAATAGCCCAAATGCTGTTCTTCAAGACTATCATTTTTCCAAATGAAGCAAAAGTGTAATATACCTAAGTCCGATTCTGCCAAACAAAATATTAAAAAGACTTGTACTCAATGGTGGATATTTAATAAAATTCATGTATTTTTACTGCTCCATCAAGGGCGTTCTTAAGTGAAACTGGTATTCTTTCATTTATTCATTTTATATTGTAAGTGTGTAGCTACAATGGCTAAGTGTACAGTTTGCTGCCACTGGTTTGATATGTGCTGAGGTAACAGAAGATTTACCATTTATTTATTGCTTTTGCACTATCAGCACAAATGTGAACACAAAAAAGGGGATATCACGTTTTAGTATTATTAGGAAAAGAGCTGGATATTGCAAATCCTCTGAAAAGTTTGAAGGGACACCAGTGGGGACCATTGATCATACCTTGTTAATCTACAAAACACTGTGATGAAAGAATAATCAATTTTTTAAAAGTAAGGGCATCTGGAAAGACTACACTATTTTCTTGTGTAATTATGCAGTTTTAGTGTGAAGTGCCAACAAAAGTTAATATCCAAAGGTATAGTGTTTCCCAATTTTCTAAATCAAGCAATTACTTGGGATGGTGGTGAAAATGCAGGTTACATGGCATTTCCTCTGGAGATTCTTATTCAGTAGATCTGGCAGTGGTCATGAGGACCTTTAGGACCTCCAGTAAGCCACAATGACGGACTTCTTTGACTTGGACATAATAATATAAAAAGCTGATCAGAATTAGATAGACAGACAGATATAGATTCAACGTCAAAAAGAGTTATTCAATAAAAATGATCTAATCTGACTTTCGGCAAAATGGCGCTCTAGGCAGAAGCACCACGCCGTCCCTCCACAGCAAACATCCGAAAAACTAAGTTGAACAGGGAAAACAACAATCCTGAAACCCTATAACATCAAATGAAGAGATAAAGAACTTAGCCAAGCACCAAATGGAGTGAGAAAACTGACAGAGAATGGAGAGCGAGGAGAGATTCACGCAGAGGTACCCTACCAGCTAACGCAGCGTGGATCC
>NW_004444238.1:137228-157184 GCF_000243295.1 Trichechus manatus latirostris
GTGGGGTTGTTAACCAATGTCATAAAACAATATGTGTACTACTGTTTCATGAGAAACTATTTGTTCTGCAAGCCTTCACATGAAGTACAATAAAAAAAAAAAAGATCTAATCTCACCAAAATTAAGCCTTTGTATTAATACAGAGAGCATGAAAAACCAACCAGTTGCCATCAAGTCGATTTTGACCCCTGGTGACCCCAAGTGTGTCAGAGTAGAACTGCGCTCCATAGAGTTTTCAATAGCTGTGATCTTTTGGAAGTAGAACATCAGCACTTTATTATCAAGTACTTCTGGGTGGATTTGAACTGTCAACCTTTTGGTTAGTAGCTGAGTGCTTAATCATTTGCAACTAACAGAGACTCCAAACAGAGCATACATACACACATATTTTTCTTTTTAGTAGTGGTAAAAGGTAGCTGACTGCAATGGTCCACCAGTCACCTTGTAGGTTTGAATGCTTTATCTCTCTGGTGACTGCTTAGTACATCTAGAATGGATTGAATCTGAAGGCTCTTATCAGGGCAATTTCCAGACACAACCATCCAGTGTTAAGAAACTCAAGGGACGGCATGATATACAGAGTAATGAAGAGTAGGTTTTGTAGCACCAATTTTGGAATATGGTTTTGATACTGTAAAAAAAACCTGCCTATTGCATGGCATATACATTTCTTCAAGGCAAGCTCCCTTTGCCTCAGAGATATAAAAAGAATTTGTCAGTTCTATAAAATGAGTTTGCTATTTAGTAAAATCCCTAGTGTTTAAAGATTTACACTTTTTTTCAATTTTCAAATATGATCACTACCCCCTGAGTCACAGGACATAAATATACTTCATTGATATACAAAAGACTTAAGCTGCATTGAACCAAGAAACAGTGGATATTTCTATTTCAATTTTACATATGAGAAACAGAGAGGGAATTAGTATTTGTCGAATACTGATATGGTGCATATTGTCAAATCAATCATTTGAACCTTACAACTACTCCAACGTATAGGATTTGTTTTCATTTTTTGGATAAAGAAACTGTCAGTCATATGGCTGATACACACCAAAGTTGAGTTTACCACTTCAAGTCCATCTGACCCCAAGGCTGATACAACTCCACTTCACCATGAAGACTTTTATAGATTGCCAGAGCCTAACTCAGGTTTCTGGCACACTCCCAACCTTTCTGGTAAACTCCCAACCCTGCCTCTGTAATATGGAACAACACTAATCTGTTATGTTGGGTATCTTAGAAGAAATTGTTGTGAGAAGACAATGGCCAAAAATTTTAAAAAATGACTTTCAAAACTGCTAGAAGATTTAATATGATCTAGAGTCTCATAAAATAATACCCAAAAGGTCCACGTTTCCAAAAAAATTCAGTTGTGAATCTAAATCCTAATTCTGGCCACAGAATATTATCAACATCAGCATGTTAGGATTGCTTAATTGGCATATGAATAAAAATCTAGGACCAGATGGCCACTAATGATAGGACACACAAAAGGTCATACTTTGATGAAAAAAGATAATCAATAAATACCAACACTGAGATGACAGAGATGTTGGAATTTTCTAACAAAGATTTAAAAATAGCCAATATATGAATGCTTTAATGGATAATTATGAACACACTTGAAACAAACGAAAAATAGAAGTGTCAGCAATCAAATAGAAAGTTTCAGCAAGGGAGGAAAATATACAATACAGATCACATGGAACTTTTACAACTGAAAAATACAATAATCAAAGTAAAAATATCAAAAGATGATCTCAACAGCAGAATTAAAGGGAAAGAGGAAAGAATCAGTGAACTGGAATATAGAACAACAGAAATGATCAAATTTTACAGTGTTGATGAAGTGGGTCTATTCCTCAAAAAGCACAAATTACCACAACTCAGCCAAAAAAAATAGACGAGTTGAATAGCCCTATAACTAAAAGAGGATATTGAATTTGTAATTTAAAAACTCCCAAAATAGAAATCTCCAGCCCCAGATGCTTTTCCTGGAGAATTCTACCAAACATTTAAAGAAGAATTAATAAAAATTTTGTATTATCTTTTCCAGAAAATATAGAATGCCCAAATTATTTTATAAAGATACCTTTTCCCTGATACTAAAACCAAAGAGAATACAAAAAAAGAAAAAGAAAACCGAAGACCAATATGCATCATAAATACAGATTCAATAATTCTTATCAAAATATTAAAAACTATAATTCAGCAATATATAGAAAGAATTAAACACCATGACCAAGTAGTGTTTATTCCAAAAATGTAAGACAAGTCCAATATGGGATTGTTTTCTACATTGACTCTTTCAATGGCAACATTCTGATTGTGATATTATAATGTAGTTTTTCAAGGTTATACCGTTGGAATAAATAGAATACAGACTACATGGGATCTCTCTGTATTATTTCTTACACATGGATGTGAACCTACACTTTTCTCAATACTAAAAAGTTTATTAAAAAAAGAACAAAACACAGGTACAAACAAACAAAAAATTCTTTAGACTACTACCCAAAGCAATCTATAAATTCAATGCACCGCCATCAAAATTCCAACAACCTTCTATGCAGAAATGGAAAAACCAATCCTCAGCATATGGAAGAAACCAAAGACTCAAAGAAGAAATTAGTCTACAGGACTAATAGTCCAAACGAACCACAACCTCTTCTAACCTGAGACAAGAATTAGATGGTGCCCGGCTACCACTACCAACCATTCTGACCAGAGACACAATATAAGGTCCCAGATAGCATGGGAGAAAAATGTAGAAAAAAATTCAAATTCCTAAAAACGGCCAGACCGACTGGACCAATTGAGACTAGAAGAACCACTGAGACTAAGTACTCTAAGACACCCTCTGAATTTGGCACTGAAGCTACTCCTGGAGGTCACCTTTCATCCAAATAATAGACTGGCTTATAAAATAAACAATATCACCTATGAGTAATGCACTTGCTTAAACAATCAACTATATGAGACCAACTGGTCAACATTCACCCAAAAGGAAAGATGAGAAGACAAGGATGGGCAGGGAAGATATAGCAATGGAAAAAGAACAAGCAGAATGGAAATAATGAGAATGTCAACACATTGTGAACATTGTAACCAATGTCAAAGAACAATTTCTATAAAAATTGTTAAACTGGAACCTAATTTGCTGTGTAAACTTTCACTTAAAACACAATAAAATATATTTTTTTTAATTTATATGGAAGGACAAAGGACCGAAATATCTAAAATAATGTTGAAGAAGAAGAATAAAGCAAGAGGACTCACACTTCCTGATTTCAAGGCATACTATAAAGCTACAGTAATTAAAACAGCATGGTTCTGGTATAATAGTAATATAGACCAATGGAATAGAACGGAGAGTCCAGAAATAAATCCATACATGTACTGTCAACTGAATTTTGACGAGTGCTAAGTCCATTCAACAGGATGGTGCTATGAAAATTAGATTTCCACATTCAGAAGAATGAATCAGGATCTATAACTCATACCACACACAAAAGCCAATTCAAAATGGATCAAGGACATAAATGTAAAAATTAAAGTTGTAAAATTCTTAGAAGAAATTATAAGGAAATGGCTGTGAGACTGTTTTTAACAATGGATTATCAGATACGACAACGAAAGCATGAGCAGCAAAGGCAAAATAATAGATGGGAACTCATATAAATTAAATTCTTTTATTCATCAAAAGCTTTATCAAAAAAGTAAAGAGACAACCTACACATTGGGAGAAAATTTTCCAGAACCATGTATCTGATAAGAGTCTAATATCGTATGTTGTTTTTTTTAAGCAGCATCGAGTCAGTTCCAACTCGTAGAGACCCCATGTACAATAGAACAAAACACTGCCCGGTCCTACACTATCCTCACAATCTTTGTCGTGCTTCATCCCATGGTTTCAGTCACTGTGTCAATCCATCTTGTTGAGGGTCTTCCTCTTTTTCACTGATCCTCTACTTTACCAAGTGTAACGTCCTTTTCCAGGGACTGATCCCTCCTGATAACATGTCCAAAGTACATGAGATGAAGTCTCACCATCCTTGCTTCTAAGGAGCATTCTGGCTGTATTTCCTCCAAGATAGACTTGTTTGTTCTTCTGACAGTCCATGATATATTTGATATTCTTTGCCAACACCATAATTCAAAGGCATTAATTCTTCTTCTGTCTTCTTTATTCACTGTCCAGCTTTTGCATGCATATGAGGCGACTGAAAATACCACGGCTTGGATCTGGTGCACCTTAGTCCTGAAAGTGACATCTTTGTTTTTCAACACTTTAAAGAGGTCTTTTGCAACAGATTTTCTCAATGCAGTTTATATAATATCACACGCACACATGCACATATAATTTCTACAACTTAAGAACAGAAATATAACCCAATCAAAAATAGGGCAAAGTACTTGGATAGACAGTTGAACAAAGAGGATATTCAAATGGCCAACAAACACATAAAAGATGCTCAATGTCATCAGTCCTTAAACAAAACAAAAACCCGTTACCATCAATTCCAACTCATAGCGATCCTATAGGACAGAGGAGAACTCACGGGTTCCAAGGAGCAGCTGGTGGATCCGAACTGCCAACCTTTTGGTTAGCAGTCAAACACTAAACCACTGCTCTACAGAGCTCGACATAGGGTAATGCAAATCAAAACCTCAATGAGATAACACCTTACCCCCAACAGAATGGCAATGATCAAAAAACTGAAAACACAGATGTTGAAGAGGATGTGGAGAAATTGGAACCCTCATCCATTGCTGGTGGGAATGTAAAATGGTACAGCCACTGTGGAAAACAGTTTGGCGGTTCCTCAAAAAGTTGAACATAAAACTACTACATGATCCACCATTCCCAATCCAAGGCATATACTCAAAAGAACAGAAAGCAGGAATGCAAACAGAAACTGGTACACTGATGTTCACTGCAGTGCTTTTCACAATAAAGGTGGAAACAACCGAAATGTCTATCAACAGATGAACGAATAAGCAAAATGTAGTACATACATACAGTGGAATATCACTCAGCCAAAAAAGGAAATGAAGTTCTGATGCATGCAACAACACGGATAAACCGGGAAAGCACTACACTGAGTGAAATATCAGTTGCAAAAGGACAAATACTAAATGATCTCACTCATATGAGATAAGCCAATATATAGAAAACAAAGATTGTTTGTGGTTATCAGGGGTAGGAAGGAGAGGAGAAGGGGGAGTTTTTGCTTAGGGACCATTGAGATTATGTTAATGGTGGTAGAATTATTCAGAAAAGGATAGCGATAATGGTTGCAGAATATGAAGAATGTAAACAATGTCACTGAATTTTACATGTAGAGATTGCTGAACTGGCAAATATTCTTGTGTGCATATTTTCACCACAATAAAAATTTAGCTAATATTTGAAATGTGCATGTTAAATAGATGGATGAGATGAAAGACAATAATATCAAGATGCTTATTTTGGTGAAGCATTTTGTGCATTTTTTTTTGATTCATAAACATAAAGAGATCCAATTTGTAGCACCATCCAAGATAATATTACAGTTATTTATATATGGGAAAGAATGCTTGGGAAAATATAATATGTACTTTATTCAAAATGTTGCATTCCACCAATTGCTGTTATCATTTTCTTTCATGCCAGTTTGAAGTGAATGGAAAAATCATTGCCTCAGAGAATAAAATAATTGTTCAATAACCGGTATATGAGTCACCTAAACCTAGGCACTATTTATAGATAATTCCCTTGAAATATACATCATAGTTCCAGTAGTCCAAGAACTACCTGAACTCCTAATTTTGTGAATACTTCTAGAATGTACACTTTTTAAAACCTCTATAATAATTTTAAGAAACATACTTTTCCTAGATATCCTTGTCTTGTCTTCATTTACACACCCAGCATTAGCAGTTGTTGTTTTTTATTGTTGCTGTTGTTTTAGGGTCATATTTTATGAATAAATGAGTTTCCATGTCAATTTGTAATGGTTACTGTTTACGTTATGGTAAAGTAAGAACTATAAAGCTTTGTATCAGGCTGAGGCCAAGCCTGACTACTCTAGCTTACTGGTTAAGAAAGAGCCTTGCTCCTACCTGTAATTCTTGCAATTAAGTTCAAATTCTTCCCTTGGCAAAAAATACAAATGGCTTTGAAAGTCCCTTATAAATAGTCTAAACAGTTTTTTGTAAATAAACAATCTATTTGTCCTTTATAGAGATCTGTATAAAGTAGGATAAATAGAGAGAAATGTTGATCATTGGATTAATGTATCTGGGATTTGGTAGATACCCTATCATATCTTCAACATGCATCTTAGTATAGGGGTTTGAGAAGTTCTGCAATATAGAGAGCTGTTTCAATTAGTTTAACTCAAAATATTCCAAAGTAAATTGGCCATGAAACACACCACCCATCTTGTTCCTTTAATTTCTACTAAATATCATTAAAAACATTACCATTTATAAATTTCAAGAAGCTTACTTGAGAAATCATTATCTAAAATGAGAATGTCACATCTACAAATGCCAAGGGTCAACTCCAGTCATGATCCTTTTAGGTCCGATCAACTTCATGCCAAAGAATACAAGTAATTGTCCTTTTCTTCTTTACACTTAACATTTAGGAGGATCAAAGTGATTATTTAGGTAGAGTTTTCAGTAGAAGTTTGTAGTAGAGCATTAGCTGGATATGTGGTGAGATAATATTCTTTTCAAGATAAATGTCCAATTCTTATAAAAAAAAAAAAAAAAGAAAGAAATTAGGGGTTACTGCATTGTACAATTCAACTCCAGGGGACACCCTTCAAATTTTATTGTTTTCCAGAGAATGAAATTATCAGAAAATAAAATGTAAATCGTACTCCCTAGGGTTTTGCATCAGTATTGTACTTTTTATCTATCCTCCCTTAGAAATTAAAACTCAAAATATAGCTAACAATTATTGATGGGTTACTAAATGTCAGGTACTGTATTGAGCACTTTATATTTCTTCAACCTTATCATAGGAGGTAAGCTCTATTTAATACCCCTATTTTATGGATTTAAAAAAAAATTGTCAGAAAGGCAAAATAACCTGGCAGTGGCACCATAGGTCATAAATTGCAGAGCTGGAATCCAAAATCAGCACTGAATTCTGAGCTCTTAATCACACAAGGAAGTGTTTACAAATGTGATAAGAACACTACCATACCTGGAAAGAGATTACTAGTGTTAAAGGCATGAGACACTGGGTAAGTCATTTAACTTCATACCACTCATCTTTTTTATCTATAAAATGGAGAAAGTATTCCTACACAATCTATCTCTGGGAGTTGATGTATAAAATAAGACAATGTCTGCTAAACAAGGAAAGACTCTGTTATTATACTACAATGATAAAAAAACTTTCAATATTTATTCAAAGTGCTAGAACTTTGTTATCTTTTATCAATAAGTTTTAACCCAAACCGTATATTCTTTTTCATCTTGCAGTAAATTCAGAATCTTGTGACAGTGATCTCACAGGGGGTGACAAGCTTTGAAAACTTGTCCACTGAGATTTATACCTTTAGTTCTTAAATAAGTAGAAGAGAATGTACTGATAAAAAGGATCAGTTTTATCCACAGAAATACTTTACGGGTGAGAGTTAAGTAGGATAAGAAATATCAGCTGTATGCACATCAAAAGCAACTGCAGTTCAATATATCCCTTCTCATATTCCATAGGCTATGAGTTTCATGACTTTCATGGGATATTGCTGAATTAGCCATGTGTATTTATTAGGATACTCTTTAAAGCATTGTAAGAAAGAAATTCTAAAATAGTGTGGTTTAAAGAGATAGAAATTAATTTTGTCCTCATAAAACAATGTAGAGGTAGGTAACCCAGGGCTGACAGGACAACTCTGACACCCTCAAGGTACAGCTTCCATCTGTAGAACTTTATCCCGATACCTTCAGCGTAATCAGCAGGAAGAGAGCAAAGTGGGAAAGAGGGAGTGTGTCCATTCCTTTTTATAGGCATGATTGAGAAATGTCACACATCACTTCCATTCTATCCCAGTGGTTACACTTAGCTCCAAGGGAAACTAGAAAATACAATCTCCAACTAGTGGTCATCTGCCCAGATGAATTTAGGAAATTCATTATTAAGGAATAAGGAGAATTAATATTGGGAAACAAAGTAGTAGCTTCTTCTGCAATTCCCTTTCCCAGAATTTGTTAAAATATGTAAAGTTAAAATCAAGTACTCTTACCAGTGTTCTGTCTACTGTATTTCAAATAAAACAACATTAATTCTGTAGTAGTACAGAAAGTGTCAAAATTGTACTCAAGATATTTCAAGTTGTTAAACTTGTGGATATTTATTATCTAACTTAGGAAGGTAGAATGTATTAGGGTAAGTAATACTAGGAGCTATAACAAACAAACCCCACAATCTTAGTCGCCTAACCCTATAAAAGTTGATTTCTTGCTCACACAAAGTCGAGTTTGGATATTTCTGGTTGGTCAGTGGCCTTTCACATGGACATTTAGTGACTGCATTATCCCCAGTTCTCTGATGGATCTTCTGTATCTTCTGGGAGAAGGGAGTGTAAGAAAGTTCATGGAGGAGAAATATATAGGCCTAGGCTGTAAGTGGCATTCTTACCTCCTGCCCACATTCTATTAGTCACAATTCATTTGCGGGGCCACACCTAAATATGAGGTTGGCTGTCCACCCAAGTTAGTGGAAATTGGTTTCATGAACACAGTGAAATCTCTATCATATGGATGTTGTGTTGGGTCTTTTTGTTTGAAGCTCTTTTTTTTCCTATGGGATCCAGTAATTTTGGGGGGCTTCATTTCTGGGCTGGGCTGCCTCACTTGCATCGAAGCCTCAATTCTCAGTTTTGAAAAGATCGTTTATTTTCTCACACTTGCTTTTATTATTCTTATTATTTCTCTTTTTCTGCAATATTTTCCTACTTTACCTCTTTTTTGACCAAGCACAAGTCAAAAGAAGTCTAAAAGCTTGGTGTTTCTTCTCAAAGTTTACTTCATGCTGTATGGGTGGGTAATTATTTCTATTAGCATGCTTTGTTCAAATGAAGAATAATTTATCTCTTCTTTCTTAACATCTACCCTCAGCTAATCCATGCTGGGCATCATCATAAGTATTTTTCATCCAAGCTACTCAGGCCTTCTCTATATACAATTAATTAATCCATTAGGAGAATATTGAGAAATGGCCTACTATATAAAAACATAAAGGCCAGATTCATACAATGGTTCATCTTGGTCAAAGTTGTCTCTCTGATAGTGGTGCCATGAGCATAAGCAAGTTATGTGAGAACTCACCAACCTCGGATCATTATGGCATATTCTGAAAAATGCTAGCTTAACTGATCTTAAAGTTATGCTAGCAACAGCAAAGTGATTACATGTTTTCATAAGATAAATGAATACCCCATATTTATTTATTCAACAAACAATTACAGAGCATCAGCTGTGTGCAGGCACTTTGCAATACACTAAGAATACCAGCAAAAAGGACACAGATCCTGTTCTCACAGAACAGTCTAATTAAGCACTGGACATTGGGTAAGTAATTACAATTCAAAGGCAATTAATGATCAAAAAAGCATGTATATGTGTTATTTAGTAACAGAACCTAAGCAAGTGTTTTTTTGTCCAAGAAGCTCTCATAAAGGATCTTACATTCTGAAGGATGAGTTGGAGGTGAGGTAAAGTGCAGAAGAAAAAGTGGGGAAAATTACATATTGTTTCCAGCAGCCTTACAAAATACCCTTACAAATTCCCAAAGATCCTTTGTAATTAATAACACCTGACATCAATAGAGTCCTACATTTTCAGTTCCTAAAAACCATTCACATCCATTATCTTAATTACTGCTCTCAAAAGCTTTATACCGTATTTATTAGTATACTCATTTTGTAGATGATGGAACAGAGACTCAGAGAATTTAGATGACTTGACAAGGCCAATACAGCTAGTGCGTAGCAAAATCGGGTCATCAACAGGAATGGTCATGTCCCCAAGTCTTGTAAATAAAAAGCCCAAGTTTTAGAGGCATTATAGAATAATGGTTAAGAGCCAGACTATCTGGATTCAAATCCTGGTTCTATCATTTGCTAGCCACCCGACTTTGGGTAAATTACTTCACTAGAGATCCTCCATCTACAAAGATAAAAAATAATACCTACCTCATGTGTTGTTATGAAGATTGCATGAGTCAATATTTATAAACTACTTACAACAGTCCCTGTACATTGTAAAGGTTCAATAAATATTTAGGTTACTATCTCACATGCTGATGCACGCAGTCTAATTTTATAGCTCTGTATACAAACCGAATTGTTAACAGCGGAGTAGATTGGTATTGAAGACCCCAGTGGACAAGAGCAGTTTCGGAAAAGTGTTAGTCCTAAATTGAGCCTATTTTCAAAGAGCAAAGTGTAGCAAAATGATAATACTTTCTACTTAAAATAACTTTTAAAAGCAGCTTTTGAAATGCAATTGTATCTTTCTGCCAACTTTTAAAATCCAGTAAGGGAACTAAATTTGACAGAAGCAAACTATAGAAGTAAGGGGATAGGCATCTGGCCCTTATATCTTGGTGACATTACCAAAGAATTCCAGCCTTCTCTTGTCTTATAATAGAAAACTGATTGATTCAGCTGAAAAAAAGATGGCCAGTGATCAAGGTGTATTTTGACTACACACCCTGAAGTCCTGTGATAGAAAGCTTGTGAAGTTCTTGCTCAAAGACAGTGGAGAGTCGAAACCCCCATGAAAGGGTCTTCTCTATCCTGAGAGAGAATATTGCAGAAAATTGAGCAAGATCAGTCTGCTCAGCTTTTCCTCCAAATGGACATGACAAGAACTAAGGGAAATTAGGGTATTATTAGAGATAGAACAGAAAATCTACTGTCATCTCAATGATTTTAACTTTTAGAACAACTAACAGCTCTACGGAGTCCTGGTGGCACAGTGGTTAAGAGCTACAGCTGTTAACCAAAAGGTCAGCAGTTCAAATTCACTAGCTGCTCCTTGAAAACTCTATGGGGCAGTTTTACACTCTCCCATAGAGTCACTATGACTTGGAATCGACTCGATGGCAATGGGTTGGATTTTGTTTTTTTTAATAGCTCTACACCAACTGAGAGAATATAACAGTATGATTTAAGAACAGAGCTTTGAAATCTGGCAGATAATTGTTCCAAATCCTGACCCTGACACTTTCTGGCTGAATGACCTTGGATAAACCACCTTGCTTCATTGAGCCTTAGTTTCATTGCCTGGAAGTTGGTTTAATGGTATCTGTAGAGTCACGATGAGGATTAAATGTGTCAAGAGGATAAGGAAATACTTAGTCTAGTTCCTACCACATAGGAGTGGGAGACATAATATTAGTAGTAGTCTTTGTTGTACAACAATAAGTAGCAAGAAAAGTGAAATAAGAAAGTTTTTAATCATGTTTCCATTTATAATTAAATTGTGTAGATGAGGTTTTACGACATGTCAGTATAGGTAAGACTGTTTAAAGTTTGGTAAGTGAAAACACACCTGTGAAAAATTTAAACATAATTTTAAGTGATTTGAATCAAAGTATCTTAAAAATAATTAAATTTATTTTAATGTAAACAGAATCTTTATTAATTATGCTCCCCTGAAACAACTTTATTTGATGTTATTTTTTTAATCCATGGCATATATGTGCTCTCATAAATTTATAATAAAGATCTATATATACAAACTTATAGATATAAGAGATAAAAGAGAATGGTATAATGGGAACATTCCTGGATTTGAAATAAGAAGATTAAGGACAGAGCTCTGACATTGTCATTTAGAAGATGTGTGACCTTTAGTATGTCATCCAGATTCCCCAGTCTCATTAACACTTGCTCTTTCTCCCATGTGGCACTGTGGAGATGACCTAAACCTGCTTGTGAGAACTGATTGTTAGCATTTTTTCCAGCCTGTGTTCAGTGATGTCATATTGATAGCTTGAAATCAAACATGGTAGAAGTATTTACAATTGGCAAATGCTACAAACCAGTCCCCTTCTCCCTGAAATCTGGTGATTAATCATTTGCCAAGACACTACTGAGAACATCAAATAAGAAAATGTATCTGAACACATTTTGTCAACTATAATATATAATGTAAATATAATATTCATTATGGAAAATTAGAGATATATATATTCTATGATTTGAGTATGAAACATCCATTAAATGGTGTCTAAAAAGCAAAGACATATATGAGACCTAAGACACATTTAATAACCTAATTGACTTGACTATTATAGAAATATATCAGCTCCACTGAATATTGTATAATATAAGCCATTAGAAGGATGCTATATAGAATCCTTGCAGGGCGGCCAAACATCTGTTTACCTCGGACTGTAGGGTTTCCAAGGACAAAGACCAGCTCCATAATTTGGAGGGCCCAGTGGAAAATGAAAACATGGGGTCTCTTTTTCAAAAATTATTAAGAATTTCAAGATGGCAACAAAGAAGCATTGAATCAAGCATGGGGCACTCATGAGTAGAGTGATCCTCACATGTAAGTCTATGAAGGCAGCCCTAGCCAGGATGCGAGACTTTCAATGCTAAAGCCAGACCAGTCCCAAGCAAACTGGGACAGGGATGGTTGGTCACCCTACCTTTGCGTCATAAATAGTACTTAGCATTAACATACTGTAGAAGTTTTAGCAAACCAAATGAAAAATACCAAGTGGTGGTGGTGGTGGTGATGCTTGCTGTTGAGTTGATGCCAACTCATAGCCACTTTATCTATAGGACAGAGTAGAACTGTTTCATAGGGTTTCCAAGGCTGTAATCTATAGGGAAGCAGATTGCCACATCTTTCTCCAGTGGAGCGGCTGGTGTGTTCTAACCACCAGCCTTTCGGTTAGCAGCTGAGCGCTTAATCACTGCACCACCAGGACTCCTCCAAATATGGTGGAGCCCTGGTGTCAATTCAGTCATAAATGAAGAGCAGGGAGTAGAATACAGCCTGAATAGCACTTAGCTTATAAAGATCTTTACTTGTTCCATTGTGTATGATTTATTGGACTAACTGACTCTGCTCTATGGTTCAATATTCCTGAGTCTTCCCAAAGACATAAATCTAATAGCATAGGAAGCCATTATAAAACTTTATCTTAAACTAAGTCTGAGACAAATTTTAATATGTAGAAATGGTGCATTATTATTTCTGGTAGGATCATTTTACAGATTTCTTCATAAAAGAGATAAGATCTAAGAAATGCTGAAAAATCACTGGATAATGTACAAAGTATGTATATGCTATGTATTTATAATGCTTATGGGAAGAAACGATTACACACACATACACACATATATTAACACTGAGTTTACCAAATGGAGAAATCAGCCTGGTGTTTAGAATAATGAACTATTTAAAACACTAACACATGAAATAATTCTGTTGAACTCCTTTGTTGAGTTCATGGAGATGATTACGATGGATTATGACTGATTCACCATTGGCTTCATGCAAACAATGAAAACAATTAGAACAACAGTTTTCAAACTTTAGTGTGCATCAGAATTACCTGGAGGCCTTACTAACACAGATGGTGAGTCCCACTCCAAAGTTTCAGATTTATTAGTTTTGAGGTAGGGCTGGAGAATTTACATTTCTGAAAAATTTCCAGGTGATACTGCTGGCTCTGGGACTACATTTTGGGAACCAGAGAATTTGTGGACCATTTGTGACCTTGGTAATCATCTAATAATTTTATGGTGAGAAACATTCACCTACTCACTCACTAGATTTGCTTCATTGCGCTGTTCTGCAGAATTGAAGGAATCTTCTAAGTCAAAACTATTTTCTAATACATATAAATGCTAATTAATTACATCTATGGCTGTAGAGTTAGCTTTTTATTTGAGAAAACTGAAAACAGAGTTGAAAGTTAATGCTTTGGTTGTACCTAGGGACTTGCTTAAATCTAAGATCCTTTAGATCTGTAATTGTATATTTCTGTTGAAAATAGTTTAAATTACAAGCCTTTTGAAGAACTCAGCCATCAAATACAACCTCGTAATACTGTTGTGTGTAACCCTGTGATACTGTGCACTTCATAGTTCCCGAATTAAGTTGCCCATTAGGAGAATGAATTAAAGGAAGTATAGCCAGGGGGTCTAACAGTCAGTTCTTTTCAATCTTCAGATGCACTAATGCACGTTTCCCTATCTTCTCTTTGGCTTCTTTTCTCCAATTCTGACTCTGAAACACTATGAAATGTTAAAAGAGGTTAGGAATTTACTTTAAATTAAATCTTCTCTGTTCTCCTGAACATTTAGCTACACACTTTTTTCACATTTCCAAATCTAATAGGCATGATAAAGTGCAACATCTATTACACAGCTTCCTAGAAAGGAAGATACTGAATTAAATGAGATGATAATGTGTGAAAATGCCCAGCCAGTTCCTCACACGGTAGTTGCTCAAAATTTTTAAACCTCATTTTCATGGGAATGAGTTGGAGAAATTATCTGTGAGATAATGTGTGCTTATTCAGGTTTACAGAAAGGAGAACAATTTAGCCTAATTTGATGAATTTCAATCCTGGTTGCACAATGGAATCACTTGGGGTATTTTTTAAACATTTGTGTGCCTGGGACCCAATCTAGACCAAAACACCAAAAACCCATGCAACCCGAGTAGAACTGCCCCATAGGGTTTCCAAGGCAGAGCGGCCGGTGGGTTCGAACCACCAATCTTTCAGTTAGCAGCTGAGCAATTTAATCACTGTGCCACCAGGGATCCTTAATCTAGACCAACTAAATCCTAATCTTCAAGGGTGGAATTTAAGTATTAACAGTAAAAACAAACAAAATCTCCAGGGTCTTATTGGAGAAGGAAAGAAGGAGAAAAAGAGACGGATTGAAAATTTGAATTTCCCTATTGCTATTATCAGCCTGAAACTGTGTTTATTAATTTCCCATGGGAAGGTAGCAAACAGACTTGAAGGCATAAAGTAGAATAATTTAGACAACTATCACTGCCCTACACAAAGAATTTTGAGCCATTTTGGCATCTGTAACTGCTAACAAGGTCCCTGCTGGCTTATTAGACTTTCTATCCTTGGGAATCCCTGGACAGGGGTGAGACAATGACACATTCTGCACCTTGCTGTTATTCAGTCGTTGCAAACGGCAAGTCAATAAATTCATCTCAGATGCATAGCAAAAAGAGGTTTCCAACGTGTATCAGCAAGTCAGTACAAATGTTGCCCAACTCTGGCATACGGAAACAGCACAGGTTTAGAATCAATCAGAGCTGTATTCAATTCCTTGATACCCCCAATTACTATCTGCTTGAATTTAGGTGTGTTATTTAACATCTATAAACTGCAGCTTTCCTCTTCTGTAAAACTGGGGCAATGATAATATTCATATCACAAGGAGACCTGAGATTCAAATGGCATTGTGTAACATGAAAGGTATTTGAAAAGGTTAATTATACAATTATTATTATTTGATGGCTAGAATTACCTCTTTGACCGTTTCTTCCAAAAGATAATAAAATCTCAGAAAGAGAAGCTATTGATATTGATGCAGTCATTTCTATTTTTTAAGGCCATGCCGTTGGCCAAAAATGAACTATGTGAAGGAGTAAAATAGAAAATATTCACATTTTTGACATTATTCACATCCATAATACTTTTCTCTATTGTTGTCAGCTGGCCACTACTAATGTTCTACAAAGGGCCTTTATGGGTCTTATGGAGAGAAATTTATCTTTCCAATTCCTATTTTCTGTAGAATGGGATAAGTAAAGGATTGAGAATTATTTATAATTGTTTTTCTTTTAAATCCAAAGCTGCACAAGGCTTTGGTTTTTGACTATGGAATATCAAAGCAGAAGACTTGATTCCTAGTTATGAGGCATTTCTAGGCTATTTGAAGAGACAAGATACACATAGTTCTTTTTAAATTGTTAAAATAATCAGATTGTCTGTATTAACAATCCTGTTACTATCACAAAGAGGCTGGGTTATTTGCTCAGCCTGTACCTTTGAACTATTTCTGAGCACAGATCACAATTTCCTTTGGCAAACCCACATACTTCTTATTCAGAAATATTTCCTTAACAACACCGGAGGTTTCCTTAGATGCAACAGCTGGGAAGGCAGTATAAGAAGAGAGTAAAGAAACAATAACCTTGCTGAAAACACTCCTAGAATGGCAACCCTAGTTCCTAGGATCACCTTGGAGCACCTGAGGTTGGATGAGGGCAAGCAGCAGGCAGGTTTCTTGAGACCAATGGGATTCAGGAAGAAGACGGTGACTGGAGCTGACATGGGACCTGGTACAGAGAGCTGCAGCAAGAGGCCTTTCTGCAGGGACAGAGTGGGAGCACCCGTGTTCTTGGCTAGCAGCTCCTGTGATAAGCATGCACTTACTAATCGCAATGTTGTTGTTAGATGCTGTGGAGTCGATTTCCACTCAATAGCAACTCACGTGACAGAACAGAACTGCCCCATAGGGTTTTCTTGGCTGTAATCTTTACAGGAGTAGATCACCAGATCCTTCTCCCTCAGAGTGGCTAGGTGGGTTTGAACTGCTAACCTTTTGGTCAGCAGCCAAGCACTTAACCATTTGCACCACCAGGGCTCCTTCAGTCACAAGGTGATTATGATAATGATAGCTACTACTCAGGAAGCATCCATTTTGTGCCAGATCCTATACTAGGTGCTTCTTATCTGCTATCAAAATTAATCCTCACCATAATCCTAGAAGTAGGTATTAATTATTCCCTTTTTTACCAATGAAGAAACTGAGGCTCTAATAAAATAACTAACTTGACAAAATCATAATTATACTAAGTGATACAGAATTTAAACCTACATATGCTCAGCTCTAATTTTTTCTCTACAGCTGCATCTTCAAAGTGGAATAGACATACTAACACGTTTGCAAATATTTTCTAACAAGTATATGGTACAGACTTCTAAAAACAATTATTTTCAGATTCTCTCAAATTAATTTTTCTAAAATTAATATGGTTGAAGAGGCTCCTGAAGGTTCTGTTTGACCACCTCCCCTTTCACAATCTCCCTTTTGTGACTTTTCAAAAGAAAGATATATCTCTCATCTTTCCTAAATCCAGTCTCACCAGTACTGTTAGGTGCCATTGAGTTGATTTTGACTCATCGTGACCCCATGTGACAGAGTAGAACTGCCCCCTAGAGTTTTCTAGGCTGTAATATTTATGGGAGCAGACTGCCAGGTCTTTCTCCCACAGAGCCACTGTGTGGCTTCCACCACCAACTTTTTATTTAGCAGTGGCGCACTTAACAGTTGTGCACCAGGGCTTCCAGATAAAAACTTACAGGGCAAAACAAATGGATAATTGAGAATATTGGTGACAGCGTTGCTAAAATAAATGACTTTAATGAATAGGTGGCAAATGACTTGCTGTAGGGTGGTTTCCAATGCTTTGCATTCATCAAAGAATTCTTAATTGAGGCGTGAGCTAGTGGATCAAATTATGAAAACTAATTTTGGCACTGGATTTATATGTGGTTTTTGTCATACATAACTCAAAAGGTAATCAAAGAATTAAGTGAAATTCATATTTTTTTATTTCTATCTACTTATTTATGAGAACAAAGTTTAACATTTGATTTTTTTTTTACTTTGAGTAGAATTTATGCTGAACTCTGTCCTTTATAGCAATGAATAATATTTATCCATAGATAGCTGAATTAATTTTTGACAATCTTTCACTAAGAATTATATTCTCAATAAAATTTTACTTTTTATATCTAGTTCTTTGTAAAATATTTAATATATTTGTGTGATTTTGATCAGTTCTGTTCTAATAAAAGTGTTAATGATAAATCAATCTGGAAGGTTAGCCTAATGGTCCCACAGAATTTTTAAAAAGTAATTATAATTTATATCCCTATTTTTGTTGCAGAAAAGCATGATAGACTCATGAATTAAGAAAAAAAAACATTTAAGCTTAACATGTGTAAGATTTAGATATAAATTCTGTGGGGAAATATAAAACATGAGTTCAAGTAAAAAAGGGAAATACATCAAATTTCAAACTATAAAATAAAAGCTTATCTATTTTTGATATAGATAATGGTATCAAATCATTAAGGTTGATACACTTTAAAAAGTATTATTAAAATTTTATTTCAAAATGTGTGTTATTTACAACACCCCAGAAATTATATCCTCTGAAACTATATACAATTGTGATGAAAAAAATTTAGAAGTTATTTTAAAATATGTGAAAGAGTACATAAAATATGGTTTTAAAACTTTTTTTTCATGATACTCAAGGATAAAACTTCAAGACCATTGCTTTACAGAATGTTGCCCTCTATAATATATGATCTATTGCTACATAAAAGAAGCCATCAAACCATTGCATTCAAGAGCCTGGGCTGTAGAAAACAGACTGTGTTCCAATCTTAACTCCCTAGTTATTCATTTTTTAACCTTCAGCAAGTTACTTGACCTCTCTAAATCTTGTCTATATAATGGAGATGAAGGTACCCAACTTGTAGGATCATCCTAAAGTTTATATGAAATGATTCTTGTCAAGCTCTTAGAAAAATGCCTCCACATAGTAAGGGTCATATATATGTACGTATTCATTAAAGCTGTCATAGACAAGAGAGTTCAGAGGAAGGGACGTACATGTTGTTTTGGTAGGCTTCCAGAGGGAGCAGGGCTTGGTATGATCTCCAAGAAATGAGTAAAATAAGCTAAAAAGGAGGGAATAAATGACCAATAAATGACCAGATGAGGACAGAAATACTGTGAGCCACAATGGTGGGAGAACATGAGGCATTAGATGCAAAAGTAAAGTGCTACATCTTTAAAAAAAAAAAAAAAAAAGAATTTTGTGGAGAAAATAATTCTAATTGCATAAAATGAAGCTGGACCTGCCCTGCCCAAATTCTATTGCCTTCATTATCTATATACTACTTTTGGTTTTGATTATAACTTTACCCACAATTTCTGCTTGCTTGATATTTCTAAATTCTGAAATTCAATAATATGCATTCAGTCGTATTCCCCCAACTTAGTTCCTGCTTACAATTTAGCTTTGTTTCTCTGTCTTCTTTGTCAGGTTCTGTATCTCAGTTCTACCTATGTGTTTTGTGTCCTGTATGAAGGGACTCTGAAATGACATCTTACTCTACCACTTCCCAAGGAGTACGTGAGTGACAACACAAAAAAAATCAAGAACTCAGATCTTGAAGTCTAATTGATAGAGTAAAATTCCAACTCTGCCACTACCTGTGTAACCTTGGGAAAACTCAAAACTTCTCTGAGCCTCAGTTTTCTTTTCTTTCCCATAGGTATAATAATTACTAACTGACAGGGTTGCTGTAAAGACTGAAGGATATATGGCCCAGAAAGCATTTAGCATAATTAACATTCACAAAATGATAGCTGTTATTATAATAATTATTCTCATTATTGCTCCTGACACAGTGAATAAAACAATTTACTGGAGTTCTGATTAATTTGAAGCAAATATTTTGCAAAGTCAAATATTTTATGACTGTCTCCAGTACTGTCCATGATGAATTGTAAGGTGGGAAGTCACAAATTTTACGCTTGCTTTGGAACCAGAAGCCAAATTAACAATATCCACCAGGACTGGAAAGCAAGGGGACACAGAACAGGCTGGAGGGATCTGCTTTAAGTACTGTTATAGGTTGAAGTGAGAGTGACTATGGTGAATATTATGAAATCCTCTTACTACTTTTCAGTATCTAAAGGAAGAATAATAGGAACAAGAGGAGGGAGCACAAGTTGGCTGAGCCTATTCCATCTGGTTATTTAATCCATTGTGTCCAGATTAACACTACTCAATTCTCAAAGATTTAGTGAAAAAATAACTAGGTGTACAGAATGTAAAGAATCTCAATACAGAATGAATTGT